>NC_090655.1:284992584-285072584 GCF_040937935.1 Hyperolius riggenbachi | reverse complement strand
CACATGCGCAGCAGCCGAAACACACAGGAAACAGGGACAGGAGGATGATGCAGGGACTGGTATGTTTTATTATATAGGCAGGGGCGTAGCAATAGGGGGTGCAGAGGTTGCGACCGCATCGGGGCCCTTGGGCCAGAGGGGCCTGCCCTCAACTGCAGTATTAGCTTTCTATTAGTCCTGTGTTCATAATGATCACTTCTATAGATACTTTGATTAGTGGTAATGATTAACAAACTGTTCCCCATCCCCTTCTTGCACCTCTGACACTGTAGTTGCCATTGGCAGGTTTTGGTGCGCCGTATCAATTTTCTATGTATAGAGTGCTTGGGGGGCCCCATTGTAAAACGTGCATCGGGGCCCACAGCTCCTTAGCTACGCCACTGTATATAGGATGATTGTGTTATTCAGTGCAGCTTTTAATTGGATTTTATTATCAACACATACAGTGACAGTGATAGTACTGTTTTGACTCATGTGGCCACAGACTATATCACTGATTGTGGTTTATCTAAAAGTGTGTTGCGCTATTCAGTGCAAAAAAAAAAGTTACAGTTTTTAACAGCAAATACCGAGTAAAACGCCACACACTTTTTTACCTTACTGTGAATACAGTTTATTGTTATCTTTAGGATGTCAGTCAGGGGCAGAGGCAGAAGGGGGAGCGCTATTGCCGGCTCCCGGCCTGGTCCGCTGCCAGCCATTGGGCGCTCAGCTGTGATGGAGGCGGGAGCTGAGAGAAGAGGTGCAGCAGAGGTGCAAGGTCTTGCGTACTTCTCCCCCCCCCCATGGGTGCCGTAGATTAGACCTGTCCCCACTCAGGATTAAGAAGTCTCTCTCCACAGATAGGAAAAAGGGTTACACCCCTCCACCAAGGGTTGACTAACACAATCTGCTGTCAAAACAGAGGCACCAAAAGAATAAAAATTGCTAAAAAAAAGTTAAAAATAAAGGAGGCAGTGGTGGGCTTACCTCCTCCAAGTAGACACAACTTTTGTATTTTATTTTATATATATTATATATTTTACATGTCATACTTAGCCAGATGTCTCTGGTAGTTATATGCTCCTGTCTATACTGCCTGATGAAGCGTGGTCGCGCCTGCGAAACATGTTGCATTGAACCTATGAGTATGTTAACCCTCCTGGCGGTCTATTAGAAACCGTCAGGGGGCAGCGCAGCACTATTTTTTTAATTTTTTTTTTTTAAATCATGTAGGGAGCCTAGGGCTCGCTACATGATAGCCGCTGTACAGCGGCATCCCCCCGCCTCCGGCGATCTTTGATCAGGTAATCCCGTTCACACGAGCCGCCCCCATGGCGACGGGGCGGGATGACGTCGTGACGTCTAAGGGAGTCCAGATCCACCCCTCAGCGCTGCCTGGCACTGATTGGCCAGGCAGCGCACGGGGTCTGGGGGGGGGGGGGGCGGCATGGCGCGGCGATCGGCAGCGAAACAACGCGGAGCGGCGGCGATCGGAATGCACACGCAGCTAGCAAAGTGCTAGCTGCGTGTTGCTAAAAAAAAATTATGCAAATCGGCCCAGCAGGGCCTGAGAAATCCTCCTGCATGGCATAGCCCGGGCTCAGCTCGGGCTTACCGCCAGGAAGGTTAATAAACATTATCACTGTACAATACAACTATCTTGTGTCTACTTGGAGGAGGTAAGCCCACCGCTGCCTCCTTTATTTTTAACCTTTTTAGCGATTTTTATTTTTTTTGGCACTCTGTTCAACTGCAAAAAGCTGTATTGCCCATTGTGACCTTTAGGGAGCATACAGTGAAGCATACAGCCAGCGAAGAGTATGCTTTACTCCCTCTGGTAATGCACTGCACTCTGAACATTGCGTGGACTTACTATAGCAGCAATTTTCTGCATTAAGATGCTCCCACAATGCATCACTGTGAACGTAGCCTCAGTGTATTTATCTAACTTGTTTTCCATTAAAATAAAAAAAAAAAACACAAACTATGCAGCTCAGCTTGCTATTTGGTGGTTTATTTTCTGTCCAACAACCCTTCTTCCTTTATAATGAACTCTCTTATTAAAAGACATAAATAAAGGCCCCGCCTGACCTCAGAGGGGCGCCAATCTAATTATACCGGAGGAGGGGATTTCTGGGAATTGGTGGTTAACTGTTTGTTGTCTGTATGGATTGTTGAGATTTTATTGTTTTGTTTTTTTAAAGGGGAACTGAAGAGAGAGGTATATGGAGGCTGCCATGTTTATTTCCTTTTAAGCAATACCAGTTGCCTGGCAGCCCTGCTGATCCTCTGCCTCTAATACTATTAGCCATAGCCCCTGAACAAGCATGCAGCAGATTAGGTGTTTCAGACTTTAGTCTAATCTGACAAGACTAGCTGCATGCTTGTTTCTGGTGTTATTCAGATACTACTGCAGAGAAATAGACCAGCAGGGCTGCCAGGCAACTGGTATTGATTAAAAGGAAATAAATATGCCTCCGTATATCTCTTACTTCAGTTCCCCTTTAATTCAGATGTAAACAATAAAAACCTAAAAACAATGCCCGTCAGTCTCCCCTCGTCAAACAGAGGCACTCAGTGTTGATGATACTGGCAGATGCCGTTTACTCCTATCTGTTATTGCCTGATGAAGCGGGTTTGTATCCCACGAAACGCATTGCACTTTATTTGGAGTATCCAATAAAATTGTTTTGACTGAAAATCCACAGTCGTGTGTTCTGCTTGGAGGAGGTGAGTCCACCACTGCCTCCTCTATTACCAAGATTGGTTTTTAAGTTCTTTTAGTGTTTTTTTATCCTGTTGGTGCCTCTGTTATCCTATTATCCCCTTGTCAAATGGCCCCTCCCCCCTCCCGCCAGTATAATACAGGTATACAGCGGCCCCTCCCCCCTCCCTCCAGTATAATACAGGGATACAGCGGCCCCTCCCCCCTCCCTCCAGTATAATACAGGTATACAGCGGCCCCTCCCCCCTCCCTCCAGTATAATACAGGGATACAGCGGCCCCTCCCCCTCCCTCCAGTATAATACAGGGATACAGCGGCCCCTCCCCCCTCCCTCCAGTATAATATAGGTATACAGCGGCCCCTCCCCCCTCCCTCCAGTATAATACAGGTATACAGCGGCCCCTCCCCCCTCCCTCCAGTATAATACAGGTATACAGCGGCCCCTCCCCCCTCCCTCCAGTATAATACAGGGATACAGCGGCCCCTCCCCCCTCCCTCCAGTATAATACAGGTATACAGCGGCCCCTCCCTCCAGTATAATACAGGGATACAGCGGCCCCTCCCCCCTCCCACCAGTATAATACAGGGATACAGCGGCCCCTCCCCCTCCCTCCAGTATAATACAGGGATACAGCGGCCCCTCCCCCTCCCTCCAGTATAATACAGGTATACAGCGGATAATGTTCATGCAGTCATTTAAAGCGGACCTGAACTCAGCACTTCCTCTCTGCTCTATAATATGTGCAACCGCATAAGAACCTTTAAAGAAAAACATTTCTTTGTTACAGCTGGTACAAATACTAAAATAAATCTGCAGTGTGTCTACTTCTTGCTTTCATCAAAGCAGACATGTTGTTAACATCCTGTGCTTTCATGTGAGCTTATCTGCCTTATCTGCCGTGGCAGTCATGTGACTCAGGGGGGAGATCAGATTACAATTTGTGATTAGACACAGATGAGGGGGAATTAGACAGGCTAAACTCTCTAAATACATACAGGGTGCATTTCTTTCTGTTTCCCTTCTGTCCTGTACAAGAGTTCAACTCCGCTTTAACAAGACAGATATACCATTAAACTTGGTTACAGATCACTATTGCATAGAGATAACCATCGGGTCCATATCTTGTAAAATGTCTTCTTAGAACCTCTCTTGTCATATATAGCTGTGTAGGCAGGTATATCTGTGTGTGCAGAGCTGTGACTCTCAGTGATAGTGCGTAGCTGCAGCAGCTAGAACCTCTATTGTCATATATAGCTGTGTAGGCAGGTATATCTGTGTGTGCAGAGCTGTGACTCTCAGTGATAGTGCGTAGGTGCAGCAGCTAGAACCTCTCTTGTCATATATAGCTGTGTAGGCAGGTATAGCTGTGTGTGCAGAGCTGTGACTCTCAGTGATAGTGCGTAGGTGCAGCAGCTAGAACCTCTGTTTTCATATATAGCTGTGTAGGCAGGTATATCTGTGTGTGCAGAGCTGTGACTCTCAGTGATAGTGCGTAGCTGCAGCAGCTAGAACCTCTGTTGTCATATACAGCTGTGTAGGCAGGTATATCTGTGTGTGCAGAGCTGTGACTCTCAGTGATATTGCGTAGGTGCAGCAGCTAGAACCTCTCTTGTCATATACAGCTGTGTAGGCAGGTATATCTGTGTGTGCAGAGCTGTGACTCTCAGTGATAGTGCGTAGGTGCAGCAGCTAGAACCTCTCTTGTCATATATAGCTGTGTAGGCAGGTATATCTGTGTGTGCAGAGCTCTGACTCTCAGTGATAGTGCGTAGGTGCAGCAGCTAGAACCTCTCTTGTCATATACAGCTGTGTAGGCAGGTATATCTGTGTGTGCAGAGCTGTGACTCTTAGTGATAGTGCGTAGGTGCAGCAGCTAGAACCTCTGTTGTCATATTCAGCTGTGTAGGCAGGTATATCTGTGTGTGCAGAGCTGTGACTCTCAGTGATAGTGCGTAGCTGCGGCAGCTAGAACCTCTCTTGTCATATACAGCTGTGTAGGCAGGTATATCTGTGTGTGCAGAGCTGTGACTCTCAGTGATAGTGCGTAGCTGCGGCAGCTAGAACCTCTCTTGTCATATATAGCTGTGTAGGCAGGTATATCTGTGTGTGCAGAGCTGTGACTCTCAGTGATAGTGCGTAGCTGCAGCAGCTAGAACCTCTCTTGTCATATACAGCTGTGTAGGCAGGTATATCTGTGTGTGCAGAGCTGTGACTCTCAGTGATAGTGCGTAGCTGCAGCAGCTAGAACCTCTCTTGTCATATACAGCTGTGTAGGCAGGTATAGCTGTGTGTACAGAGCTGTGACTCTCAGTGATAGTGCGTAGGTGCAGCAGCTAGAACCTCTCTTGTCATATATAGCTGTGTAGGCAGGTATAGCTGTGTGTGCAGAGCTGTGACTCTCAGTGATAGTGCGTAGCTGCAGCAGCTAGAACCTCTCTTGTCATATATAGCTGTGTAGGCAGGTATATCTGTGTGTGCAGAGCTGTGACTCTCAGTGATAGTGCGTAGCTGCAGCAGCTAGAACCTCTCTTGTCATATATAGCTGTGTAGGCAGGTATAGCTGTGTGTGCAGAGCTGTGACTCTCAGTGATAGTGCGTAGCTGCAGCAGCTAGAACCTCTCTTGTCATATACAGCTGTGTAGGCAGGTATATCTGTGTGTGCAGAGCTGTGACTCTCAGTGATAGTGCGTAGCTGCAGCAGCTAGAACCTCTCTTGTCATATACAGCTGTGTAGGCAGGTATATCTGTGTGTGCAGAGCTGTGACTCTCAGTGATAGTGCGTAGCTGCAGCAGCTAGAACCTCTCTTGTCATATATAGCTGTGTAGGCAGGTATATCTGTGTGTGCAGAGCTGTGACTCTCAGTGATAGTGCGTAGGTGCAGCAGCTAGAACCTCTCTTGTCATATATAGCTGTGTAGGCAGGTATATCTGTGTGTGCAGAGCTGTGACTCTCAGTGATAGTGCGTAGGTGCAGCAGCTAGAACCTCTGTTGTCATATATAGCTGTGTAGGCAGGTATAGCTGTGTGTGCAGAGCTGTGACTCTCAGTGATAGTGCGGAGGTGCAGCAGCTAGAACCTCTGTTGTCATATATAGCTGTGTAGGCAGGTATATCTGTGTGTGCAGAGCTGTGACTCTCAGTGATAGTGCGTAGGTGCAGCAGCTAGAACCTCTGTTGTCATATAGAGCTGTGTAGGCAGGTATATCTGTGTGTGCAGAGCTGTGACTCTCAGTGATAGTGCGTAGGTGCAGCAGCTAGAACCTCTCTTGTCATATACAGCTGTGTAGGCAGGTATATCTGTGTGTGCAGAGCTGTGACTCTCAGTGATAGTGCGTAGGTGCAGCAGCTAGAACCTCTGTTGTCATATAGAGCTGTGTAGGCAGGTATATCTGTGTGTGCAGAGCTGTGACTCTCAGTGATAGTGCGTAGCTGCAGCAGCTAGAACCTCTGTTGTCATATACAGCTGTGTAGGCAGGTATATCTGTGTGTGCAGAGCTGTGACTCTCAGTGATAGTGCGTAGGTGCAGCAGCTTTCTAGCATTTTAGGGCTATTTGCCTTCTAGTATAAAATAAAAGCAGTCTAGCCAGCAATGTCTTCCGTTCTGAAATGGGTATTTCTCCAGATATGTTAAGGAGCATAGCTTTAGGGGTAGATGGTATAGATGTGCTGATCAGTTTGGTGAGTAACACGTGCATTTACAGAGCCGAGACAAGGTCCTCCAGCACCCAAGGCTCAGACTCCAAAGTGTGCCCCCCCCCCCCCCCCCCAGCCGTCACACACTGATTGCTATTAGAGTAAGAGGTGCCCCAGGGCCCCAAACACCTTAATCTCCAGTTATCTGGCTTGCAGTCACTGCCATGTATTCACTTTTCTTATTTCTCTCTGCTTCAAACACAATAGGGGAATGATAGCTGAGTGAGTTGTGCGCCCCTCCTACACTGCGCCCTGAGGCTGGGGCCTCTCTCGCCTCTGCCCCGGCCCTGCGCCCCCTCCTACACTGCGCCCTGAGGGTGGAGCCTCTCTCGCCTCTGCCTCGGCCCGGCCCTGCGCCCCCTCCTACATTGCGCCCTGAGGATGGGGCCTGTCTTGCCTCTGCCTCTGCCCTGCGCCCCCTCCTACATTGCACCCTGAGGCCGAAGCCTCTCTCACCTCTGCCCCGGCCCTGCACCCCCTCCTACACTGCACCCTGAGGCCGGAGCCTCTCTCGCCTCTGCCTTGGCCCAGCTCTGCACCCCCTCCTACACTGCACCCTGAGGCCGGAGCCTCTCTCGCCTCTGCCTTGGCCCAGCTCTGCACCCCCTCCTACACTGCACCCTGAGGCTGGAGCCTCTCTCGCCTCTGCCTTGGCCCGGTCCTGCATTTGTACGACCAACAACACAAAAAAGCTTATGCAGGCCTCATAGTTCCAAAAAAAGGTATAAACTTTAATGTGCACAACAACTGCCGACAATGAACAAATACACAGACATATAAAACCTTAATAAACACATGAGGGTCTCAGGAATGGCAGGAATCACCGCACTCACACACAATGCTCAGGCTTGCTTACACACAGCTCAAGAGATAACACCCATTAAAGGACACCCGAAGTGAGGTGCTACACCTGCTATTGCCAAAAATCCTGTCTTCATATAAATCAATACATTTATTATACGGTACCCCAAAAACAGTGCAATGCATTTCGCAGGCCAAGGCCGCTTCATCAGGCAATAAACGTGGGGACAAAATAGAATTTTGGCAATAGCAGGTGTAGCCCCTTAGTGAGGCGCTACACCTGCTATTGCCGAAATTCTGTTTTGTCCCCACGTTTATTGCCTGATGAAGCGGGCTTGGCCTGCGAAACGCGTTGCACTGTTTTTGGGGTAACGTATAATAAATGTATTGATTTATATGAAGACAGGATCTCGTGACCTCTTTTGGGAGGCAAGCCCACCACTTCCTCCAAGCAATTTTTAAAAATGTTATTGACTTTTATCCTGCTGGCGCCTCTGTTCTACATACAAATACTCTGTGTCCACTCCTGGTGGAGGGGAGTGCTACTCCCTTTCTTGTTTCTTTACTACAGAGAGCGACTTCTTAATCCTGAGTGAGGACAGGTCTAATCGCCTCTCCTGCCTATTGAGTGGTTGCCTGAATGGTAACCCATGTTTGTGAGTATAAATTCTCTCACTAAACCACTTACCAATTGTCTTTAACATATTACACCATATTGGGCTCTCGGTTTTTTCTATTCTATAGATGTGCTTGGCTAGTTGGCTGGCATTCTTTAATACTCACTAGCTAGGAAGCTGCTCTTGTGAGGACAGATCACAGACAGATCATTCCAGCCCCCAGCCTGTGTCTCAGAGCTCTACAAGCAAGGGAAGGCAGGAGGGAGGGAAACACTGTGTGTGTAATTCCTTATTTTAGTAGCTAAGCATTGCTGCAGACTACAGCTTGTATTTTACAGAATATGGATTTTTATCCTATTTAAAACTTTCTGTCTGTAAAACACAAGCTCTAGTTCATTAATTTAAAAGAAAAACTGTAAGCTTTCAGCTTATAAACCTTCTCCAGACTCTATTTCTATTGACTGATAACGTTAGAACATATGATCAGAAGGAGGTAGACATTTTTTTTAGCAAATATAAGTGTCATGCATATACTGGATTATTAATTATAAGTGATTTTGCAAGGATTGTGAGGTATTTAAGGCAAATAAATAAGACCCTTGGTTTACTGAACACCTTTATAGACTCAGCCTGACATGGAGAGTTTCTTACAGACCCTATCTTATTCACTGTACACTGCTGGAGCCTGGAAACAGTTAACTGTATGTTACTGAGCAGTGGTGGCACCCGGGGGGGAGGGGCAGTGATTCCTAGGGGGGCAGTGCCCCGGCGTGCCCCAGTGTAGCACCACCCATGCCGGCCAGCAGATGAAAATTGCAGAGGCTATGTGCAGAGCTATTGTATTAAGTTCAGAAAGCAAGCTCAGTCTTCCAGGTAGGCACACCAGCTAGGCAGACTCACCGTGAGAAGCCGACATAACAGCACAAATGCAAGCAAGCTATGCAGTGTACAAATAAAGCTGCAAGGATGGCTGCATATGGCTGCAGAAATGTTCAACAAACAATGAATCATGCTTCATGTAACCTCAGGGCATCTAGCAGCAAAGTTCATCCAGTCCCATGGTCCTCACTGACTGGGCCGCAATTCCCTGAAAACCACGCCCCTCGGTGGGGCCAGGAGAATACACAGCATCGTGATACTCACATAGGAGCAGATCTCCATCTGATGTAAGCGGCCAGTGGTGCTCATCTGGATTCCGGATATCCGGGTAACCCGGATATCCAAACTTTTTTCAGCTATCCGATTTGGATTCTATGGAAATCCGGAAAGCAAACCACGGATATTTGGTCACATACCCGGATATCCGGCGGATATCCGGATCCGAATACGGAAAATAAGGAGATGACATCATTGAGCCAATCAGAGGGCTCCCAGCAGAAGCCCTAGCAACCAATCACAGAAGGGAACCCTGGCCAGCTCCACCTGACCTCATTGAGCCAATCAGAGGGCTCCCAGCCTAAGCCCTGGCACCCAATCACAGAAGGGAACCCTGGCCAGCCCCCCTGTATAATAAGGAGGGCTGCCATGATGAGACATATCGTCCTTGCTTTGTGAATGCTCATTTATAGACTTGCTCCAGTGCTGCTGGCCTAGCAAATGCTTACACAGTGATAAACCTAAAGCTGTTCAGTGATTAACCCCTTCACTATCACTACACTATTGTTATATTGTTAATTAGACTAGCTAGCTTTATTTCATTCAGTGAGTGACAATCAGAGTGTGTGCTCCAGTGCTGCTGGCCTAGCAAGTGCTGTATACAGTGATAAACCTAAAGCTGTTCAGTGATTAACCCCTTCACTATCACTACACTATTGTATTGTTAGGTAGCTAGCTTGATTTCATCCAGTGACAGTCAGAGTGTGTGCTGCAGGCAGTGCTGGGCCGAAATTACGCATGAGCGTAATTACGCATCGTAATTCAATGTAAATTTACGCGTAAGCGCTATGCGTAAATTATGGTCTTACGCGTAATTATTTACGCGCAAGCAGTAAAGTGGTATCGTAATTACACTGTCTACCGTAATTGCTAGGTATGCGTAATTTTACGAACACTTACGCGTAATTTTACGCGTAATTACTAACGTACTAACATCCTAAGCAACCAATAGTATCTTCTCCCGCCCTTCAGTATAAGCGTACGTTTTGACGCATACGAATGATATGTACGCAATAACTGTCACATTGACGGCTATTGCGTACATATCGTCCGTATGCGTAAACAAATACGCATTAATGGGTATTACGGCACTACGCGTAACATCATAGTGTAAGCGCCTACATTACGGTATCCTTACGCGTAACTGCGTAAGTTTACGCGTAATTACAGTGATGTACCGTAGATAATTTCCTACGCCGCAACCGTAATTGCGTAATGCGTAATAGCGTAAAATTACGCGTAATGATCCGTAAGCGTAGATTTTTCCATTATGACCAGCACTGGCTGCAGGGCTGCTGCAGGCAGCTGATATGTGTCTGTGTGTAGTCACAGACCAAGCCAGCTGCTGCCTGCTGGCCTGCTAGCCTTAGCTACAGTATAGGTTAGGTTAGGGAATAGGATTACTGTGTTATTGTGTAGTTAGTACTGTAGTACTGCAGTCGGTGTTGGTTAGTTGTTAGAGACTGAGTAGTAGTACTACCGTGTTAGCTTACTACAGAACTGCTGTGCTGCTGAGTAGTGTTGGGCGAACAGTGTTCGCCACTGTTCGGGTTCTGCAGAACATCACCCCGTTCGGGTGATGTTCGAGTTCGGCCGAACACCTGATGGTGTTCGGCCAAACCGTTCGGCCACATGGCCGAACTAAGAGCGCATGGCCGAACGTTCCCCGAACGTTCAGCTAGCGCTGTGATTGGCCGAACGGGTCACGTGGTTCGGACCCGAACGCGCTCTGATTGGCCGAACGGTCACGTGGTTCGGGTAAATAAATACCCGAACCACATCATATCTCCGCCATTTGTCTGTGGGTTTAGCTTTGGGTAGGCAGGCAGGGTAGTTCTCTCTCCAGCCAGGCTAGCCAGGGTCCCCCCAGTCATTGTGTGTCACTGCTGGGAACAGTAGTACACCGCTTGCTCAGCCACACTATATAGCATTGTGTTAACTGCCACTCTGTGTACCTCGCTCAGCCACGCTATATAGCATTGTGTTTACTGCCACTCTGTGTCTGCTGGGAATAGTAGTACACCGCTCGCTCAGCCACACTATATAGCATTGTGTTTACTGCCACTCTGTGTACACCGCTCAGCCAGACTATATAGCATTGTGTTTACTGCCACTCTGTGTACACGGCTCAGCCACACTATATAGCATTGTGTTTACTGCCACTCTGTGTACACCGCTCAGCCAGACTATATAGCATTGTGTTTACTGCCACTCTGTGTACACGGCTCAGCCACACTATATAGCATTGTGTTTACTGCCACTCTGTGTACACCGCTCAGCCAGACTATATAGCATTGTGTTTACTGCCACTCTGTGTACACGGCTCAGCCACACTATATAGCATTGTGTTTACTGCCACTCTGTGTACACGGCTCAACCACACTATGGGCCTGATTCACAAAGCGGTGATAACTCAGTTACCATGCCTAAAAGACTTTAGGCGTGATAACCTTTGCACTAGCAAAGTTATCACCGCTTTGTGCTCTAACTTGCGCGAAGCTACCGTAAGCGCGCACGCGCGCAAAGTCCCATAGGGCTTAATGGGAGCTTCGCGCGAAGCGCCGGGTGCTTTCGCGCGAGTTTCTTCTTATCATGCCTAAACTGAGTTTAGGCTTGATAAAGGGCTTTTCACCAGGGTGCTAACTGTTAGCACCGCTTTGTGAATCAGGCCCTATATAGCATTGTGTTTACTGCCACTCTGTGTCTGCTGGGAACAGTAGTACACCGCTCGCTCAGCCACACTATATAGCATTGTGTTTACTGCCACTCTGTGTACACCGCTCAGCCAGACTATATAGCATTGTGTTTACTGCCACTCTGTGTACACGGCTCAGCCACACTATATAGCATTGTGTTTACTGCCACTCTGTGTACACGGCTCAGCCACACTATATAGCATTGTGTTTACTGCCACTCTGTGTCTGCTGGGAACAGTAGTACACCGCTCGCTCAGCCACACTATATAGCATTGTGTTTACTGCCACTCTGTGTACACCGCTCAGCCAGACTATATAGCATTGTGTTTACTGCCACTCTGTGTACACGGCTCAGCCACACTATATAGCATTGTGTTTACTGCCACTCTGTGTACACGGCTCAGCCACACTATATAGCATTGTGTTTACTGCCACTCTGTGTACACCGCTCAGCCAGACTATATAGCATTGTGTTTACTGCCACTCTGTGTACATGGCTCAGCCACACTATATAGCATTGTGTTTACTGCCACTCTGTGTACACCGCTCAGCCAGACTATATAGCATTGTGTTTACTGCCACTCTGTGTACACGGCTCAGCCACACTATATAGCATTGTGTTTACTGCCACTCTGTGTACACCGCTCAGCCACACTATATAGCATTGTGTTTACTGCCACTCTGTGTACACCGCTCAGCCACACTATATAGCATTGTGTTTACTGCCACTCTGTGTACACGGCTCAGCCACACTATATAGCATTGTGTTTACTGCCACTCTGTGTACACGGCTCAGCCACACTATATAGCATTGTGTTTACTGCCACTCTGTGTCTGCTGGGAACAGTAGTACACCGCTCACCCGCCACTGTATAGCATTGTGCTCTGTGTCGCTGCTGGCAATAGTTAGTGTTGGGCGAACAGTGTTCGCCACTGTTCGGGTTCTGCAGAACATCACCCTGTTCGGGTGATGTTCGAGTTCGGCCGAACACCTGACGGTGCTCGGCCAAACCGTTCGGCCATATGGCCGAACTAAGAGCGCATGGTCGAACGTTCCCCGAACGTTCGGCTAGCGCTGTGATTGGCCGAACGGGTCACGTGGTTCGGACCCGAACGCGCTCTGATTGGCCGAACGGTCACGTGGTTCGGGTAAATAAATACCCGAACCACGTCATATCTCCGCCATTTGTCTGTGGGTTTAGCTTTGGGTAGGCAGGCAGGGTAGTTCGCGCTCCAGCCACGCTAGCCAGGGTCCCCCCTGTCATTGTGTCACTGCTGGGAACAGTAGTACACCGCTTGCTCAGCCACACTATATAGCATTCTGTTTACTGCCACTCTGTGTACCTCGCTCAGCCACACTATATAGCATTCTGTTTACTGCCACTCTGTGTCTGCTGGGAATAGTAGTACACCGCTTGCTCAGCCACACTATATAGCATTCTGTTTACTGCCACTCTGTGTACCTCGCTCAGCCACACTATATAGCATTCTGTTTACTGCCACTCTGTGTCTGCTGGGAATAGTGGTACACCGCTCGCTCAGCCACACTATATAGCATTCTGTTCACTGTTCTGTGTCTGCTTGGAATAGTGGTACACCGCTCGCTCAGCCACACTATATAGCATTCTGTTTACTGTTCTGTGTCTGCTGGGAATAGTGGTACACCGCTCGCTCAGCCACACTATATAGCATTCTGTTTACTGTTCTGTGTCTGCTGGGAATAGTGGTACACCGCTCGCTCAGCCACACTATATAGCATTCTGTGCACTGTTCTGTGTCTGCTGGGAATAGTGGTACACCGCTCGCTCAGCCACACTATATAGCATTCTGTTCACTGTTCTGTGTCTGCTGGGAATAGTGGTACACCGCTCGCTCAGCCACACTATATAGCATTCTGTTTACTGTTCTGTGTCTGCTGGGAATAGTGGTACACCGCTCGCTCATCCACACTATATAGCATTCTGTTCACTGTTCTGTGTCTGCTGGGAATAGTGGTACACCGCCCGCTCAGCCACACTATATAGCATTCTGTTCACTGTTCTGTGTCTGCTGGGAATAGTGGTACACCGCTCGCTCAGCCACACTATATAGCATTCTGTTTACTGTTCTGTGTCTGCTGGGAATAGTGGTACACCGCTCGCTCATCCACACTATATAGCATTCTGTTCACTGTTCTGTGTCTGCTGGGAATAGTGGTACACCGCCCGCTCAGCCACACTATATAGCATTCTGTTCACTGTTCTGTGTCTGCTGGGAATAGTGGTACACCGCTCGCTCAGCCACACTATATAGCATTCTGTTCACTGTTCTGTGTCTGCTGGGAACAGTAGTACACCGCTCGCTCAGCCAGAGTATATAGCATTGTGTTTACTGCCACTCTGTGTACACCGCTCAGCCAGACTATATACCATTGTTTACTGACACTCTGTGTACACCGCTCAGCCAGACTATATACCATTGTTTACTGACACTCTGTGTACACCGCTCAGCCAGACTATATACCATTGTTTACTGCCACTCTGATTCTGCTGGGAACAGTAGTACACCGCTCGCTCAGCCAGACTATATAGCATTGTGTTTACTGCCACTCTGTGTACACCGCTCAGCCAGACTATATACCATTGTTTACTGACACTCTGTGTACACCGCTCAGCCAGACTATATACCATTGTTTACTGAAACTCTGTGTACACCGCTCAGCCAGACTATATACCATTGTTTACTGCCACTCTGATTCTGCTGGGAACAGTAGTACACCGCTCGCTCAGCCAGACTATATACCATTGTTTACTGCCACTCTGATTCTGCTGGGAACAGTAGTACACCGCTCGCTCAGCCAGACTATATACCATTGTTTACTGACACTATATAGCAGACTATATAGCATTGTGTGTACACCGCTCAGCCAGACTATATACCATTGTTTACTGACACTCTGTGTACACCGCTCAGCCAGACTATATACCATTGTTTACTGCCACTCTGATTCTGCTGGGAACAGTAGTACACCGCTCGCTCAGCCAGACTATATACCATTGTTTACTGACACTCTGTGTACACCGCTCAGCCAGACTATATACCATTGTTTACTGCCACTCTGATTCTGCTGGGAACAGTAGTACACCGCTCGCTCAGCCAGACTATATACCATTGTTTACTGACACTCTGTGTACACCGCTCAGCCAGACTATATACCATTGTTTACTGCCACTCTGATTCTGCTGGGAACAGTAGTACACCGCTCGCTCAGCCAGACTATATAGCATTGTGTTTACTGCCACTCTGTGTACACCGCTCAGCCACACTATATAGCATTGCGTACTCTGCCAGTCAGTGTGTATATTGCTGGGATCAGTAATACTCCACTCACCGTCAACCACTATATGAGCTCAACATGAGTTCCCCAGAGACCTCCGCTGTGAGCAGCACTCCCAACAACAGCAACAGCCAACGCCCCACGCAAGCTATAACATCCACCCCAGCAGCCAGTGGTCAGCAGCAGCCCTCCCCGGAGGAGAACGTTGTGTCCATCAGTCCGTCGCCAGAGCGATTAATGAGGGCTGCCATTGAGGAGATGATGGGGCCTGATGTGGAGGAGGAGGTCTGGCTCAGGCCAGCATCCCAAGTTAATGTTGAGGACGATGAGGGGTCTGTGTCTGGGGATGTTGGGGTGGCAGAGGTGGTGGGTGGGTCAGACTCAGGAGAAGAGTTGTATGATGAGGATGATGATCGGGACCATCTGTATGTGCCTCAGAGTCCGACCCCGGAAAACATGTTGTATCGTGTGTTTAGGTACTAAAATCTGCGTTCCCTCCCAGTAGTGTTGGGCGAACAGTGTTTGCCACTGTTCGGGTTCTGCAGAACATCACCCTGTTCGGGGTGACTATATAGCAGACTATATAGCATTGTGTTTAATGCCACTCTGTGTACACGGCTCAGCCACACTATATAGCATTGTGTTTACTTCCACTCTGTGTCTGCTGGGAACAGTAGTACACCGCTCACCCGCCACTGTATAGCATTGTGCTCTGTGTCACTGCTGACAATAGTGGTACACCGCTCACCCACCACTGTATAGCATTTCTGTACTGCCACTGTACTGCTGCCAGTCAGCGTGTACTTTAAGGATAAGTGAAATGAGGAAGAAATCCGGTGAAAGAGGGAGGGGCAAGGGAAGAGGTGTTTCCCCTGACGGTTCACGTACAGGCCACAGGGGAGCACCCAAGAAAACCCACTCAATACTGCCCATGTTGTCCAGGACAACAACCCTCACAGATCCAAAAGAACAGGACCAGATAATTACTTGGATGACCTCTCAAGCGTCCAGCAGTGGGTTAAGCAGCACCAGCACATCACGCACGAGGTCCGAGTCCTCAGCCAGTTAAAGTCTGGGCTTTCTTTGAAGACTGCACTGAGGATGTTACCATGGCGATTTGCAAGGTGTGCAAGACCCGCCTGAGCAGGGGGAAAAGTATTAACAACCTCTCCACCACCAGCATGAGCCGCCACATTCTATCCAAACATCCCACTCTGTGGGCAAACGCGGCAGGACAGGGTACCACCAGCAACACTGCCTCCCTTGGGTTCACCAGACTCACCACCAGACCCGCCTCAGCAGCAGCAGTAGCCCAGCCATTGCGTGGTTCACAACATTCACAAACATCAGACGATGCTGACACTGTCACTTTCCGGACTAGTGCTCTTGAGGTCTCCCAGTGTTCATCAAACACAACAACCAACAGCCCTTCGGTGTGCAGCGCTACGGTTGAGTTGTCTGTCTCTGAGATGTTTGAGCACAAGAGGAAATTGCCAGCAAATGACCCCCGGGCCGTGGCAGTAACAGCCAGCCAGCATAGCCAAGCTTCTGGCCTGCGAAATGCTGCCATATCGAGTGGTGGAGACAAACAGCTTCAAGGGCATGATGTCAGTGGCCATCCCACGTTACGTTGTTCCCAGCCGCTACCACTTTGCGCGCTCTGCAGTGCCTGAGTTGCATGAGCACGTGGTCAGCTAAATAACCCGAAGCTTGAAGAATGCCGTTGCCTGCAAGGTTCACCTCACCACTGACACCTGGACGAGTGCGTTCGGCCAGGGTCGATACATCTCCCTTACCGCGCACTGGGTGAACCTTGTGGAGCCTGGCAGCGATTCCTCACCTGCTACGGCGCGGGTGTTGCCCACGCCGCAAACAGCTGGATAACAACAGCAGCACCTACCTCTCTGACTCCTTCTCCTCCAACGCATCTCAAAGCTGTACCTCATCCGGAAATGCTAACCCAGCACCAGCAGCAGTAGGATCGTGGAAGCAGTGCAGCACAGCTGTTGGCATGCGTCAGCAAGCGTTGCTGAAGCTGATCTGCCTTGGGGATAAGCAGCACACAGGGGAGGAAATTTGGAGGGGAATAAAGGAACAGACGGATTTGTGGCTGGCACCGCTGGACCTGAAACCGGGCATGAAGCTAGACACCTGGCACGAACTGGCAATGTACGCAATAGAGGTGCTGGCTTGCCCGGCAGCCAGCGTTATGTCGGAACGCTGTTTCAGTGCTGCCGGAGGCATCATCACAGATCGGCGTATCCGCCTCTCCACAGAAAATGCAGACCGTCTGACTCAAATTAAAATGAATCAATCCTGGATTGGAAACGACTACGCAACACTCCTGGACCCCAACCAAGTAACATGACCGATGAACATCTGGGATGGTTTAGCGTTTCCGGTCCCTGTTTATTGAACCTCTCATCTGTATTACATTTATGACTGCATGGCGGCAAAAAGCATTGCTGCTATATCCGCACGCTTCTTGTCCTCATGCAAGGCCTGGGTTGTTGTGTCTCACAAAGCGTGGCCTTCTCCTCCTGCGCCTCCTCCTGTTCCATCACGTGTGCTGCTGCTGCTGCTGCTGCTGCTGGGTTACCGTTGCCGCGTGGTCCCTGTTTATGGAACCTCTTATCTTTATTACATTTATGACTACATGGCGGTACAAAGCATGCTATCCGCACGCTTTTTGTCCTCATGCAAGGCCTGGGTTGTTGTGTCTCACAAAGCGTGGCCTTCTCCTCCTGCGCCTCCTCCTGTTCCATCACGTGTGCTGCTGCTGCTGCTGCTGCTGGGTTAGCGTTGCCGCGTGGTCCCTGTTTATTGAACCTCTTATCTTTATTACATTTATGACTACATGGCGGTACAAAGCATGCTATCCGCACGCTTTTTGTCCTCATGCAAGGCCTGGGTTGTTGTGTCTCACAAAGCGTGGCCTTCTCCTCCTGCGCCTCCTCCTGTTCCATCACGTGTGCTGCTGCTGCTGCTGCTGCTGCTGGGTTACCGTTGCCGGTCCCTGTTTATGGAACCTCTTATCTTTATTACATTTATGACTACATGGCGGTACAAAGCATGCTATCCGCACGCTTTTTGTCCTCATGCAAGGCCTGGGTTGTTGTGTCTCACAAAGCGTGGCCTTCTCCTCCTGCGCCTCCTCCTGTTCCATCACGTGTGCTGCTGCTGCTGCTGCTGCTGGGTTAGCGTTGCCGCGTGGTCCCTGTTTATTGAACCTCTTATCTTTATTACATTTATGACTACATGGCGGTACAAAGCATGCTCTCCGCACGCTTTTTGTCCTCATGCAAGGCCTGGGTTGTTGTGTCTCACAAAGCGTGGCCTTCTCCTCCTGCGCCTCCTCCTGTTCCATCACGTGTGCTGCTGCTGGGTTAGCGTTGCCGCGTGGTCCCTGTTTATTGAACCACTTATCTTTATTACATTTATGACTGCATGGTGGTACAAAGCATGCTATCCGCACGCTTCTTGTCCTCATGCAAGGCCTGGGTTGTTGTGTCTCAAAGCGTGGCCTTCTCCTCCTGCGCCACCCTCCTCCTGTTCCATCACGTGTGCTGCTGCTGGGTTAGCATTACCGGTCCCTTTTCCTGGAACCTCTTATATGTATTACATTTATGACTGCATGCCGACAAAAAGCATGTTACCTGTGCAAAGAAAACAGACATTTCCCGCATTTAAAAGACAGTTTTCCCTTTGAAACTTTAAAATCGATTTTCTCAAAAACTATAAGCTCTTTTTGCTAAATTTTTTTTTCCTCTTGTACCCACTCCCAAGGTGCACATACCCTGTAAATTTGGGGTATGTAGCATGTAAGGAGGCTTTACAAAGCACAAAAGTTCGGGTCCCCATTGACTTCCATTATGTTCGGAGTTCGGGTCGAACACCCGAACATCGCGGACATGTTCGGCCTGTTCGGCCCGAACCCGAACATCTAGATGTTCGCCCAACACTAGCAATAGTGGTACACCGCTCACCCACCACTGTATAGCATTTCTGTACTGCCACTGTACTGCTGCCAGTCAGCGTGTACTTTAAGGATAAGTGAAATGAGGAAGAAATCCGGTGAAAGAGGGAGGGGCAAGGGAAGAGGTGTTTCCCCTGACGGTTCACGTACAGGCCACAGGGGAGCACCCAAGAAAACCCACTCAATACCGCCCATGTTGTCCAGGACAACAACCCTCACAAATCCAAAAGAACAGGACCAGATAATTACTTGGATGACCTCTCAAGCGTCCAGCAGTGGGTTAAGCAGCACCAGCACTTCACGCACGAGGTCCGAGTCCTCAGCCAGTTACAAGGAGCCAGTGGGCACAAAGCTGACACAACCGGCAGCGACACCATGCACACAACTGCCAGATAACCAGTACGATGAATTTCCTCAGGACACAATGGGGTATTCGCAGGAGCTATTCCCAGCCCAACAAACTTCCACCTTTCAAAGGTCAATGGAACAGCCAGAAATGTTGTGCCCGGATTCACAACCGTTAACTGTGGGAAATGCACCGCGCACTGAAATACAAGGCGAGTCCAAGGACTTTGAAACCCAAATCCCAGAGCAAGTTGGGCAGGAGGGGTTGCAATTGCAGGAGGTCGGCCAAGAAGATCTGGAAGATGACGTTGGAGTGAGCTGCGCAGAGGTTGTTCTGGGGAGCTCTACTCCACGGCGGCGGCCCCCCACAATGACATATGACGAGTTTGAGGAGATGGAAGAGGAGGGTATGGACAATGTGGACATAGACCCAGATTTTATATGTGAACGAGAACATCGCCGTCGTAGCAGCAGCACAGATGAGTCTGTTGAAGAACCCACTGCTGCACGAGTTCGCCTTGTGCCACAAGGTAGGCGGCGCGCAATTTCAGGCAACACAAGTGTGGAAGTTCAAGTGAGAGGCAAAAGAGGCGCAAACAGAAATCGCCAGCAAGGCAGGTGCTCGAAAGTCTGGGCTTTCTTTGAAGACTGCACTGAGGATGGTACCATGGCGATTTGCAAGTTGTGCAAGACCCGCCTGAGCAGGGGGAAAAGTATTAACAACCTCTCCACCACCAGCATGAGCCGCCACATGCTATCCAAACATCCCACTCTGTGGGCAAACGCGGCAGGACAGGGTACCATCAACACTGCCTCCCTTGGGGTCACCAGACTCACCACCAGACCCGCCTCAGCAGCAGCAGTAGCCCAGCCATTGCGTGGTTCACAACATTCACAAACATCAGACGACGCTGACACTGTCACTTTCCGGAGTAGTGCTCTTGAGGTCTCCCAGTCTTCATTAAACACAACAACCAACAGCCCTTCAGTGTGCAGCTCTACGGTTCAGTTGTCTGTCTCGGAGATGTTTGAGAGCAAGAGGAAATTGCCAGCAAATGACCCCTGGGCCGTGGCAGTAACAGCCAGCATAGCCAAGCTTCTGGCCTGCGAAATGCTGCCATATCGAGTGGTGGAGACAAACAGCTTCAAGGGCATGATGTCAGTGGCCATCCCACGTTACGTGGTTCCCAGCCGCTACCACTTTGCGCGCTCTGCAGTGCCTGAGTTGCATGAGCACGTGGTCAGCAAAATAACCCGAAGCTTGAAGAATGCCGTTGCCTGCAAGGTTCACCTCACCACTGACACCTGGATGAGTGCGTTCGGCCAGGGTCGATACATCTCCCTTACCGCGCACTAGGTGAACCTTGTGGAGCCTGGCAGCGATTCCTCACCTGCTACGGCGCGGGTGTTGCCCACGCCGCAAACAGCTGCACCGCCGTCCCTCCCACTGGATAACAACAGCAGCACCTACCTCTCTGACTCCTTCTCCTCCAACGCATCGCAAAGCTGTACCTCATCCGGAAATGCTAACCCAGCAGCAGTAGGATCGTGGAAGCAGTGCAGCACAGCTGTTGGCATGCGTCAGCAAGCGTTGCTGAAGCTGATCTGCCTTGGGGATAAGCAGCACACAGGGGAGGAAATTTGGAGGGGAATAAAGGAACAGACGGATTTGTGGCTGGCACCGCTGGACCTGAAACCGGGCATGGTTGTGTGTGATAATGGGAGTAATCTCATTCGCGCTTTAAGGTTGGCTAAGCTGACACACATCCCTTGCCTGGCGCACGTGATGAACCTAGTAGTTCAGCGGTTCCTGAAGACATACCCAGGCGTGGCCGATCTTCTGTTGAAGGTGCGACGAGTGGCCAAACATTGTAGAAATTCCAGTACTGCTTCGGGGGCACTCGCCAAGATGCAGGAGCGCTTCAATCTCCCCCACCATCGCTTGCTGTGTGATGTCCCTACGCGCTGGAATTCTACGCTGCACATGCTAGCCCGCTTTTGCGAGCAGAAGAGTGCAGTGGTCCAGTACATGACGGCGCAGTACCGAGGCGCATCCGGACAGCTGCCAAGCTTCTGTGGATCCGATTGGGCCAACATGTTGGACCTCTGCCAAGTCCTCCAAAATTTTGAGCAATCCACGTTGCTTGTGAGCAGTGACAACTCTTCAGTCAGCATTACCATACCACTGCTGTGTTTGCTGAAGAGGTCAATGTTGAAAATTAAGGAAACAGCTGCCATGATGCAACTGGGGGAATCTGAAGGAGAAAACGATCAGCGTGATGGTACCAACATAAGGCCATCTGCCTCAGGAAACGCTGGCCCCAGCAGCAGCTATGACGAAGAAGAGGAGGAGGAACAGCTGGAGTTGGAGCAGGAATTTCAGGCCACCACTGACGAGGGCCAGAGCGGTGCACGTTGGACTTCCACAATTCAGCGCGAATGGTCAGCAGAAGCAGACCAGGAAGAAGGTGACGACTATGATGCATCACAACAATCACAACGCCCACAAGAGGATGATGATGGTTCTGGCAGGACTCTGGCACACATGGCTCAATTCATGCTAGACTGCATTGAACGCGACCCACGCATTGTGCGCATTCAGGACAACACCAATTACTGGGTTTATACCCTTCTGGATCCACGGTACAAACACAATGTTCCAAAACTGCTTGAAGAAAGAGTCAGACAGGTCAAAATGGAAGAATATCAGCAGGCCCTTGTGGAGACTTTAGAGAGGAGATTGACATCCTCCCCCTCCTCTAGCCAGTTGTACGCCAACAGACTGACTTCCGCAAACCCAGGACGACCAGGAGGGCAGCAAACAACACAAGCCGCAGCTAGTGCCCAAAAGGGAATGGTATCGGCAGTGTCCTTGGAGTGGGAAAATTTTCTGACACCCATGCAGCAGCCCACAGAACAGCAAGCGTGCGCATCCACCTCCAACACCGATCGCCTGGAGAAGATGGTCAAGGACTACATGTCAGATGGCGTAGCTGTGTTGAACAATCCATCTGCACCCTTCAACTATTGGGTATCGAAGCTAGACACCTGGCACGAACTGGCAATGTACGCAATAGAGGTGCTGGCTTGCCCGGCAGGCAGCGTTATGTCGGAACGCTGTTTCAGTGCTGCCGGAGGCATCGTCACAGATCGGCATATCCGCCTCTCCACAGAAAATGCAGACCGTCTGACTCAAATTAAAATGAATCAATCCTGGATTGGAAACGACTACGCAACACTCCAGGACCCCAACCAAGTAACATGACCAATGAACATCTGGGATGGTTTAGCGTTGCCGGTCCCTTGTTACGTAACCTCTCATCTGTATTACATTTATGACTGCATGGCGGTAAAAAGCATTGCTGCTATATCTGCACGCTTTTTGTCCTCATGCAAGGCCTGGGTTGTTGTGTCTCAAAAAGCATGGCCTTCTCCTCCTGCGCCTGCTCCTATTCCATCACGTGTGCTGCTGCTGGGTTAGAGTTGCCGGTCCCTTGTTACGGAACCTCTCATCTGTATTACATTTATGACTGCATGGCGGCAAAAAGCATTGCTGCTATATCCGCACGCTTTTTGTCCTCATGCAAGGCCTGGGTTGCGTCTCAAAAAATGTGGCCTTCTCCTCCTGCGCCTCCTCCTGTTCCATCACGTGTGCTGCTGCTGCTGGGTTAGCGTTTCCGGTCCCTGTTTATTGAACCTCTCATCTGTATTACATTTATGACTGCATGGCGGCAAAAAGCATTGCTATATCCGCACGCTATTTGTCCTCATGCAAGGCCTGGGTTGCGTCTCAAAAAGCATGGCCTTCTCCTCCTGCGCCTCCTCCTGTTCCATCACGTGTGCTGCTGCTGCTGGGTTAGCGTTTCTGGTCCCTGTTTATTGAACCTCTCATCTGTATTACATTTATGACTGCATGGCGGCAAAAAGCATTGCTATATCTGCACGCTATTTGTCCTCATGCAAGGCCTGGGTTGCGTCTCAAAAAGCGTGGCCTTCTCCTCCTGCGCCTCCTCCTGTTCCATCACGTGTGCTGCTGCTGCTGGGTTAGCGTTTCCGGTCCCTGTTTATTGAACCTCTCATCTGTATTACATTTATGACTGCATGGCGGCAAAAAGCATTGCTATATCAGCACGCTTTTTGTCCTCATGCATGGCCTGGGTTGTTGTGTCTCAAAAAGCGTGGCCTTCTCCTCCTGCGCCTCCTCCTGTTCCATCACGTGTGCTGCTGCTGCTGCTGGGTTAGCGTTTCCGGTCCCTGTTCACTGAACCTCTCATCTGTATTACATTTATGACTGCATGGCGGCAAAAAGCATTGCTATATCCGCACGCTTTTTGTCCTCATGCAAGGCCTGGGTTGCGTCTCAAAAAACGTGGCCTTCTCCTCCTGCGCCTCCTCCTGTTCCATCACGTGTGCTGCTGCTGCTGCTGCTGGGTTAGCGTTTCCGGTCCCTGTTTATTGAACCTCTCATCTGTATTACATTTATGACTGCATGGCGGCAAAAAGCATTGCTATATCCGCACGCTTCTTGTCCTCATGCAAGGCCTGGGTTGTTGTGTCTCAAAAAGCGTGGCCTTCTCCTCCTGCGCCTCCTCCTGTTCCATCACGTGTGCTGCTGCTGGTGCTGCTGGGTTAGCGTTACCGGTCCCTTTTCCTGGAACCTCTTCTCTGTATTACATTTATGACTGCATGGCGACAAAAAGCATGTTACCTGTGCAAAGAAACATGACATTTTCCACATTTAAAAGACAGTTTTTCCTTTGAAACTTTACAATCAATTTTCTCAAAAACTATAAGCTCTTTTTCAAATATTTTTTTTCCTGTTGTACCCACTCCCAAGGTGCACATTCCCTGCAAATTTGGGGTATGTAGCATGTAAGGAAGCTTTACAAAGCATGAAAGTTCGGGTCCCCATTGACTTCCATTATGTTCGGAGTTCGGCGCGAACACCCGAACATCGCGGCGATGTTCGGCGAACGTTCGCGAACCCGAACATCTAGGTGTTCGCCCAACACTACTGCTGAGCAGTGCCAGTGTGACGATAACTGTGCACTAGTGTCTTCTCTGCTGTCTGACTGTCACTCGGTACGTGGCACTTGGCACTTTGCACTTGGCACTTTGCATTTGGCACTTTGCACTTTGCACTTGGCACTTTGCATTTGGCACTTGGCACGTGCCAAATGCCAAGTGCAAAGTGCCAGGTGTAAAGTGCCAGGTGCAAAGTGCAAAGTCAAGTGCCAATTGACAATGCTAATTGACAGCCATTTTTTTTGGGGGGGGGGGGGGGGAGATTTTAGTTTTACACATTATCAATTAGTGTTCCCCTTTAAAAAATAATTATGCTACACGCCTCATTTACCCTAAAAAACGTTTTAGAAGCAATTTAAAGGCCACTTCCGGTTTTCTATGCGGATATCCGAATCCGCACGGATACCCGGATACCCCGGTCAGATATCCGATTAGGATTCGGATCGGAAAATCCGGAACTCGGATATCCGACCCAGATCAGATATCTGGGTATCCGGATCCGAATTGGATCCGGATTTTGAAAAGCACCACTGTAAGCGGCAGACTCCCCGGGGATCAACCCGCATGCATGTCATTCCAGAATACCTGAATCTCAGGACAGCACCAGAGTATATACCTCATATCTCTGCCTACACCTCATCAGTCTCCTGTCCTCCACAATCCTGATAGTCTGGTGGAGCAGACTGCCTTTATTCTCAGCCCTCAGTCAGTCCCCACACCTCTCTGTCTACACCTCATCAGTCTCCTGTCCTCCACAATCCTGATGGTCGGGTGGAGCAGGCTGCCTTTATTCTCAGCCCTCAGTCAGTCCTCACACCTCTCTGCCTACACCTCATCAGTCTCTTGTCCTCCACAATCCTGATGGTTGGGTGGAGCAGACTGCCTTTATTCTCAGCCCTCAGTCAGTCCTCACATCTCTCTGCATACACCTCATCATTGTCCTGTCCTCCACAATCCTGATGGTCGGGTGGAGCAGACTGCCTTTATTCTCAGCCCTCAGTCAGTCTCCGCACCTCTCTGCCTACACCCCATCAGTCTCTTGTCCTCCACAATCCTGATGGTTAGGTGGAGCAGACTGCATTTATTCTCAGCCCTCAGTCAGTCCTCACATCTCTCTGCATACACCTCATCATTGTCCTGTCCTCCACAATCCTGATGGTCGGGTGGAGCAGACTGCCTTTATTCTCAGCCCTCAGTCAGTCCCTGCACCTCTCTGCCTACACCTCATCAGTCTCCTGTCCTCCACAATCCTGATGGTCGGGTGGAGCAGACTGCCTTTATTCTCAGCCCTCAGTCAGTCCCCGCACCTCTCTGCCTACACCCCATCAGTCTCTTGTCCTCCACAATCCTGATGGTTGTGTGGAGCAGACTGCCTTTATTCTCAGCCCTCAGTCAGTCCTCACATCTCTCTGCATACACCTCATCAGTCTCCTGTCCTCCAAAATCCTGATGGTTGTGTGGAGCAGACTGCCTTTATTCTCAGCCCTCAGTCAGTCCCCGCACCTCTCTGCCTACACCTCATCAGTCTTCTGTCTTGCACAATCCTGATGGTCAGGTGGAGCAGATAGCCTTGATTCTCAGCCCTCAGTCAGTCCCTGCATCTCTCTGCCTACACCTCATCAGTCTCCTGTCCTCCAAAATCCTGATGGTTGTGTGGAGCAGACTGCCTTTATTCTCAGCCCTCAGTCAGTCCCCGCACCTCTCTGCCTACACCTCATCAGTCTCCTGTCCTGCACAATCCTGATGGTTGGGTGGAGCAGACTGCCTTTATTCTCAGCCCTCAGTCAGTCCCCGCATCTCTCTGCCTACACCTCATCAGTCTCCTGTCCTCCACAATCCTGATGGTTGTGTGGAGCAGACTGCCTTTATTCTCAGCCCTCAGTCAGTCCCCGCACCTCTCTGCCTACACCTCATCAGTCTCCTGTCTTCCACAATCCTGATGGTTGTGTGGAGCAGACTACCTTTATTCTCAGCCCTCAGTCAGTCCCCGCACCTCTCTGCCTACACCTCATCAGTCTCCTGTCCTCCACAATCCTGATGGTCGGGTGGAGCAGACTGCCTTTATTCTCAGCCCTCAGTCAGTCCCCGCATCTCTCTGCCTACACCTCATCAGTCTCCTGTCCTCCACAATCCTGATGGTTGTGTGGAGCAGACTGCCTTTATTCTCAGCCCTCAGTCAGTCCCCGCACCTCTCTGCCTACACCTCATCAGTCTCCTGTCCTCCACAATCCTGAGGGTCAGGTGGAGCAGATTGCCTTTATTCTCAGCCCTCAGTCAATCCCCGCACCTCTCTGCCTACACCTCATCAGTCTCCAGTCCTCCACAATCCTGATGGTTGTGTGGAGCAGACTGCCTTTATTCTCAGCCCTCAGTCAGTCCCCGTACCTCTCTGCCTACACCTCACCAGTCTCCTGTCCTCCACAATCCTGATGGTTGTGTGGAGCAGACTGCCTTTATTCTCAGCCCTCAGTCAGTCCTCACATCTCTCTTCATACACCTCATCGGTCTCCTGTCCTCCACAATCCTGATGGTCAGGTGGAGCAGACTGCCTTTATTCTCAGCCCTCAGTCAGTCCCCACACCTCTCTGCCTACACCTCATCAGTCTCCTGTCCTCCACAATCCTGATGGTCAGGTGGAGCAGACTGCCTTTATTCTCAGCCCTCAGTCAGTCCCCGCACCCCTCTGCCTACACCTCATCAGTCTCCTGTCCTACACAATCCTGATGGTCGGGTGGAGAAGACTGCCTTTATTCTCAGCCCTCAGTCAGTCCCCGCACCTCTCTGCATACACCTCATCAGTCTCCTGTCCTCCAAAATCCTGATGGTTGTGTGGAGCAGACTGCCTTTATTATCAGCCCTCAGTCAGTCCCCGCACCTCTCTGCCTACACCTCATCAGTCTCCTGTCCTGCACAATCCTGATGGTCAGGTGGAGCAGATAGCCTTGATTCTCAGCCCTCAGTCAGTCCCTGCATCTCTCTGCCTACACCTCATCAGTCTCCTGTCCTCCACAATCCTGATGGTTGTGTGGAGCAGACTGCCTTTATTCTCAGCCCTCAGTCAGTCCCCGCACCTCTCTGCCTACACCTCATCAGTCTCCTGTCCTGCACAATCCTGATGGTCGGGTGGAGCAGACTGCCTTTATTCTCAGCCCTCAGTCAGTCCCCGCATCTCTCTGCCTACACCTCATCAGTCTCCTGTCCTCCACAATCCTGATGGTTGTGTGGAGCAGACTGCCTTTATTCTTAGCCCTCAGTCAGTCCCCGCACCTCTCTGCCTACACCTCATCAGTCTCCTGTCCTCCACAATCCTGATGGTCGGGTGGAGCAGACTGCCTTTATTCTCAGCCCTCAGTTAGTCCCCGCACCTCTCTGCCTACACCTCATCAGTCTCCAGTCCTCCACAATCCTGATGGTTGTGTGGAGCAGACTGCCTTTATTCTCAGCCCTCAGTCAGTCCCCGTACCTCTCTGCCTACACCTCATCAGTCTCCTGTCCTCCACAATCCTGATGGTTGTGTGGAGCAGACTGCCTTTATTCTCAGCCCTCAGCCAGTCCTCACATCTCTCTTCCTACACCTCATCGGTCTCCTGTCCTCCAGAATCCTGATGGTCAGGTGGAGCAGACTGCCTTTATTCTCAGCCCTCAGTCAGTCCCTGCATCTCTCTACCTACACCTCATCAGTCTCCTGTCCTCCACAATCCTGATGGTCAGGGGGTGCAGACTGCCTTTATTCTCAGCCCTCAGTCAGTACCCACACCTCTCTGCCTACACCTCATCAGTCTCCTGTCCTCCACAATCCTGATAGTCTGGTGGAGCAGACTGCCTTTATTCTCAGCCCTCAGTCAGTCCCCACACCTCTCTGCCTACACCTCATCAGTGTCCTGTCCTCCACAATCCTGATGGTCAGGTGGAGCAGACTGCCTTTATTCTCAGCCCTCAGTCAGTCCCCGCACCCCTCTGCCTACACCTCATCAGTCTCCTGTCCTACACAATCCTGATGGTAGGGTGGAGCAGACTGCCTTTATTCTCAGCCCTCAGTCAGTCCTCACTCCTCTCTGCCTACACCTCATCAGTCTCCTGTCCTCCACAATCCTGATGGTCAGGTGGAGCAGACTGCCTTTATTCTCAGCCCTCAGTCAGTCCCCGCACCTCTCTGCCTACACCTCATCAGTCTCCTGTCCTACACAATCCTGATGGTAGGGTGGAGCAGACTGCCTTTATTCTCAGCCCTCAGTCAGTCCCCACACCTCTCTGCTTACACCTCATCAGTCTCCTGTCCTCCACATTCCCGATGGTTGTGTGGAGCAGATGGCATCTCATATTGTTACAATTAGAGATACCCAATTAAAGAAAGCATCATTTCCTAGGACAGCCTATAAGAATTGAATTGCAAACAAGGCTCTGGCCTGAATTCATCAAGCATTTGGTAATGCAGAAAACAGCTGACTTTACTGAGCACTTAGGAAAATGTCAATTCATCAAGGCAGTTAGCACATGAATAGCTGAAGTTACCGAGCAGTGAGGTAAATTACCGACTTGTGTGGTAAATATCTCAACTAATGTCAGTAAATGTCAATTCATCAATGTTACAGCATGCGGTATCAGGTCCGATCATTCCTGGGAGCTCCCAGGGGGAGAAAACCAGCTTAGAATGCCTTCCGTGTGGATGTCTCCATGATTGACAGAAGCGGCAAGCCAATAGAAACAGCCCCTGTCTCCTGCAAGTCCTGATGATTGGATGCTGGTAGGTTGTGCAGGTTTCTCTGGTGGGTCTAACTTTCCTACCCCTCAGGCAGTGAGCAGAGAGATCTTGTAACAAAATCCTGTGGTTGTTCGGCAGTTTAACCTCTTCGGTTCCTGTTTGAAGATGAGGAGGAGCCAGTGGGGAAATCACCTAGGCAGGGCATGTTTAATGTATCCTAGAAGTTCTTCTAAGCTGTGGCAACTAAATAAAATGTTAAGAAACACTAATGGATGGATTCAAAGAGAGCAGAGGCAGTATAGCAAACAGTATTACTATTACTATTTAATGCTGTCTCTACACGGAGAACAGCATGTAACAACAGAGGGCCTGATGCAATGTTAAACGCTGGTGAGTCCGATAATCAGGAGACAATAAAGTCACCTGATCCAATTACTTTTAGCCCTAGGCAGGGTGTTAAAGAAACTCGCTTGGGTGATATTATTGCCCAGCAAGTTCCTTACACCCTATCCTATTAGACTTTGCTTGCCTCCAGTAAGCGGTGCTTCCCGGCAGACATGAGTGTTAGCTTAGACCTGCAAAAAGCAGATCTAAACATGCTAATGCACGTCATCGCCGCTGCATCCTGGGGGGGGGTCTCCTTCAAATAGGAGACCCCCAGAGCTCCCCGCCGGCCACCGTTAGTCTGTGTAACCCCCATGTAGCTGCAAAGATACTTCAAAGCAATTTCCCTACCGCCGCTTAACACCTCCCACATCTCGCCGCAAGTCCCCGACGTGTAATTACAGCTGATGAGTCACTGTAATTACTCTCTCTAGCAGAGTCCCGGGAAAGCATCTTTGAATCAGCCGCCGGGGCTCCCTATTGGTTCACAGCCTGAGCCATTTTCATTGGTCCAGGCTGTGAACCAATGGGAAGCCCCGGCGGCTGATTCAAAGATGCTTTGCCGGGACTCTGCTAGAGAGAGTAATTACAGTACAGTGACTCATACACTGTAATTACTAGTGTTGATCGAACACCAAAATGTTCGGGTTCGGTTCGGTTCGGCCGAACGTCGCCCCGATATTCGGCATGTTCGGGCCGAATTCAGAACCCAATGCTAGTCAATGGGGACCCGAATATTTCTGCTTTGCAGGCCAGAAAAACCATAAAAAATGAGGGAAACTTCTGCAAATTGGCTTGGGAATAGTGTGGGGGGCAAATGAGATCCTCGAAAGCTGTCGTAGTTCTACCAATGGGACCGGCAACGCTAACCCCGCAGCACACAGGATGGAAGAGGAGGTGCAGGAGGAGAAGGCCACGCTTTGAGACACAACCCAGGCCTTGCGTGAGGCCATATTGGATACTGAAAGCAATGCACTTTGTCGCCATGCATTGAAAAATATAATAAAATTGAAATATTCCTGAAAATGGCACCGGCAACGCTAAGCCAGCCTGGCTTAGCGTTGCTGGTGCCATTTTCAGGAATATTTCAATGTTATTATATTTTTCAAAGCATGGCGACAAAGTGCATTGCTTTAAGCATGCAATTTGTCCTCACGCCAGGCCTGGTTTGTGTCTCAAAGCGTGGCCTTGCTCTCCTGTGCCCGCTCTGCCATCCTGTGTGCTGGCTAAGCCAGCAAACAGGATGGAAGAGGAGGTAGTACAGGAGAGCAAGGCCACGCTTTGTGACACAACCCAGGCCTGGCATGGTGACAAAATGCAGGCGTAAAGCAAAGCATTTTGTCGCCATGCAGTGATAAATATAATAGAATGAGATATTCCTTAAAAAGAGAGCGGCAACGCTAACCCAGCACACAGGATGGAAGAGGAGGTACAGGTGAGCAAGGCCATGCTTTGTGACACAACCCAGGCCTGGCATGGCGACAAAATGCAGGTGTAACTGAAGCGCTGCTGCAACTTGGTGAGTGCGGCCGAAGCGGCACTGGACTTTCGGAAATGTTTGGCCACTTGCCGCACCTTCAGCAGAAGATCTGCCACGTTTGGGTATGTCCTCAGGAACCGCTGAACAACTAGGTTCAGAACATGGGCCAGGCAAGGGATGTGTCTCAGCTTTGCCAACTGTAAGGCGCGAATGAGATTGCTCCCATTATCACACACAACCATGCCTGGTTACAGGTGCAGCGGTGCCAGCCACAACTGGGTCTGTTCCTTGATTGCCTTCCAAATTTCTGCACCTGTGTGCTGCTTATCTCCAATGCAGATCAGCTTCAGTAAGGCTTGAGGCTTGCTGACGCATGGCAACAGCTGTGCTGCACCGCTTCCACGCTCCTGTTGCTGGGTTAGCGATGCCGGATGAGGTAGAGCTTGGAGAGGCGGTGGAGGAGAAGGAGCCAAAGAGGTCGCTGTTGTCATTGACTCGCAGGGAAGCAGGTCCGGCAATTTGCGGCGTTGGCAACACCTGTGCCGTAGCAAGTGAGGAGTCGCTGCCAGGCTCCACAAGGTTCACCCAGTGCGCCGTAAGGGAGATGTACCGACCCTGGCCAAACGCACTCGTCCAGGTGTCAGTGGTGAGGTGAACCTGGCAGGCAATGGCATTTTTCAGGCTTCGGGTGATTTTGCTGACTACATGATCATGTAATGCTTGCACTGGACAAAGTGGACGGTCAGTGCGGCAGCACAGAAGGACCATGGCAACTCACTGATAGTACCACAGTTTGATAGTGCTGCCCAAAAATTATATGCATCCGTGGACCCGGGCAGTGGGAACGCAGATTTTAGTACCTAAACACATGATACAACATGTTTTCCGGGGTCTGAGGCACATACAGATGGTCCCGATCATCATCATCATCATCATAGAACTCTTCTCCTGACCCCCCCCCCCACCACCACCACCACCACCTCTGCCACCCCAACATTCCCAGACACAGACCCCTCATCGTCCTCAAAATAAACTTTGGATGCTGACCCAAGCCCAACCTCCTCCTCCACATCAGGCCCCATCATCTCCTCAATGGCAGCCCTCAATAATCGCCCTGGCACCGGACCGAGGGACACAACGCTCTCGTCTGGGGAGGGCTGCTGCTGATCACTGGCTGCTGGAGTGGATGTTACAACTTGTGTGGGGCGCTGGCTGTTGCTGTTGTTGGGAGTGCTGCTCACAGCGGAGGTCTGTGAGGAACTCATGGTGGGCTCATATGTGTGCGGTGGAGTAGAGCTCAGCAGAACAACCTCTGCGCACTGAAAGCGAGTGTTTTTTAATAAACAATATGCAGTAAAAGTCACAGAATATACGTGTGGATCGGTGGTACACAAGTGATCCCACTTGGCGGCACTGAAAGTGTTTTTTTAATAAACAATACTCAGCAAAAGTCACTGAATATACGTGTGGATCGGTGGTATGCAAGTGATCCCACTTGGCGGCACTGAAAGTGTTTTTTTAATAAACAATATGCTACAAAAGTCACTGAAAATACGTGTGGATTTTTAACAGCCCTGTGGGTGCTGCAGCTGCTGTCAGTGGAGAGGCTGGGGCCCTGTGGCTATCCTGGCTGGCAGTGAGGCCCTGTGGGTGCTGCAGCTGCTGTCAGCGGAGAGGCTGGGGCCCTGTGACTGGCCTGGCTGGCAGTGAGGCCCTGTGGGTGCTGCTGTCAGCGGTGAGGCTGGGGCCCTGTGGCTGGCCTGGCTGGCAGTGAGGCCCTGTGGGTGCTGCAGCTGCTATCAGCGGTGAGGCTGGGGCCCTGTGGCTGGCCTGGCTGGCAGTGAGGCCCTGTGGGTGCTGCTGTCAGCGGTGAGGCTGGGGCCCTGTGGCTGGCCTGGTTGGCAGTGAGGCCCTGTGGGTGCTGCTGTCAGCGGTGAGGCTGGGGCCCTGTGGCTGACCTGGCTGGCAGTGAGGCCCTGTGGCTGCTGCTGTCAGCAGTGAGGCTGGGGCACTGTGGCTGGCCTGGCTGGCAGTGAGGCTCTGTGGGTGCTGCTGTCGGTGGTGAGGCTGGGGCCCTGTGGCTGGCCTGGCTAGCAGTGAGGCTCTGTGGGTGCTGCTGTCAGCGGTGAGGCTGGGGCCCTGTGGCTGGCCTGGCTGGCAGTGAGGCCCTGTGGGTGCTGTTGTCAGCGTGAGGCTGGGGCACTGTGGATGGCCTGGCTGGCAGTGAGGCTCTGTGGGTGCTGCTGTCAGCGGTGAGGCTGGGGTCCTGTGGCTGGCCTGGCTAGCAGTGAGGCTCTGTGGGTGCTGCTGTCAGTGGTGAGGCTGGGGCCCTGTGGCTGGCCTGGCTGGCAGTGAGGCTCTGTGGGTGCTGCTGTCAGCGGTGAGGCTGGGGTCCTGTGGCTGGCCTGGCTAGCAGTGAGGCTCTGTGGGTGCTGCTGTCAGTGGTGAGGCTGGGGCCCTGTGGCTGGCCTGGCTGGCAGTGAGGCTCTGTGGGTGCTGCTGTCAGCATGAGGCTGGGGCACTGTGGCTGGCCTGGCTAGCAGAGAGGCTCTGTGGGTGCTGCTGTCAGCGGTGAGGCTGGAGGCTGGGGCCCTGTGGCTGGCACTGGCAGACAGTATGCTACGCTACGTTAAACTCCCTACCTACCCAAAGCTAAACCCCAAAGCAAATGGCGCCGATCACGCGCATTCGGGTATTTATGCACCCGAACACGTGACCCGCTCGGCCAATCACAGCACGAGACGCGCGTTCGACTGAACGTACGGCCACGTTCAGCCGAACGTTCGGCCAAGGACAAGTTCGAGCCACGTGGCCGAGCATCCATCACGGACACTGAGGTGTTCGGATGGTGTTCGCCGCGAACTCGAACACCACAAAATTTGCTGAATCCCGAACAGTGCAGAACACTGTTCGATCAACACTAGTAATTACAAGTCGGGGACTTGCGGCGAGATGTGGGGGGTGTTAAGTGGCGGTAGGGAAATTGCTTTTAAGTATCTTTGCAGCTACGTGGGGGGGTTTACACAGACTAGCTTTGGCCGGCAGGGAAGTTTTGGGGGTCTCCTTATTAAAGGAGACCCCCAGATGCAGCGGCGGATGTTCGGCGGGTGTGCGCATGTGTGGGGAGCGAGGCCGTGGTGCTGATGGACAGCACAACAGGGTAAAACCTCGCTCTCCATCACCCGTGACATGGGAGCATCGCTGAGGCTTTCGCCTGAGTAATGCTCCCTAACGATCGTCTATCGCATGAGTGAAACGGGCAATAGGATTTGCTGGTAATCCTCGTGCGATGGCAAGGTGATAAGTAACTCGCATCTGCAAGCTACTTATCACCTTGAATAGCATCAAGCCCAGAGACTCTTCCACTGTTACTAACAGGTTTTTGTCAATGGGCTTCCGTAAATTCCCGAACTTCTACCGCACCTGTGAAAATCTTGATGGATTAGCAAAAAAAGTCTGTAATATCGAATGCGGTATTTTAAGGACTTGGATTTTTTAATCGAACAGCTTTTGATGAATTGAAGACTATTCCTTCTGTGGTGGACAAGACCGGCCAACTGAAATAACAGCCATTGCTTAATTCCATGCCATTGGTCATTGTCGAGCCGGATGGGGAGCGCATTGCTGGGATATCTCAGTGCAGGAGAGATGGATTCTGCCTCAGAAGTGGCTCCACACACTTTACAAATTCAAGCAGCCTCTAAACACCTTTATTCCAATATTAGAGCACAGATTACATACAAATAGGCACTATGGCAGCTGCCTCATACATCATGAAACAAGGAGGATCCAGAAGCAGATCCTTCAGGACCACTAATGTGGAGAATTATAGCGTGAAGAATGATACAATACACATGTATATAAAGTACGTCTGTCCCAGAGTAAAATGCAATATACTTTACATTCCTCCTATATTCCTGTCACATACAGTAGCCACAATTTGCCCCTTCCTGACCCCGGACACTGCCAAATTTGCTCATTCCTGCCCTCATCATCTCCCACCTTGTCTACTGCAACTCCCTCTGAACTCATCCACAGACATCCACCTGCCCACCCCCTACGATCCTCTTATGGCCGAAGCATCTCTCACACTCAACACAAATGTCTGGCAAGCAGTGATTTACACCCAAAACATTTCCCTCACTCAGCACATCAATAGGGCTTCTCACCAGTGTGTGATCTCTCATGTTTGACAAGCTCTGATTTCCATACAAAACATTTCCCACACTCAGCACATGAATAGAGCTTTTCACCAGTGTGAGTTCTCTCATGTGTGACAAGATTTGATTTATGCCCAAAACATTTCCCACACTCAGCACATGAATAGGGCTTCTCACCAGTGTGAGTTCTCTCATGTATGACAAGCTGTGATTTCTGCCCAAAACATTTCCCACACTCAGCACATGAATAGGGCTTCTCACCAGTGTGAGATCTTTCATGTCTGACAAGATGTGATTTCTGCCCAAAACATTTCCCACACTCAGCACATGAATAGGGCTTCTCCCCAGTGTGTGATCTTTCATGTGTGACAAGATTTGATTTATTCCCAAAACATTTCCCACACTCAGCACATGAATAGGGCTTCTCACCAGTGTGTGATCTCTCATGTTTGACAAGGTCTGATTTCTCTCCAAAACATTTCCCACACTCAGCACATGAATAGGGCTTCTCACCAGTGTGTGATCTCTCATGTTTGACAAGGTCTGATTTACGCCCAAAACATTTCCCACACTCAGCACATGAATAGAGCTTTTCACCAGTGTGAGTTCTCTCATGTGTGACGAGATTTGATTTCTGTCCAAAACATTTCCCACACTCAGCACATGAATAGGGCTTCTCCATAGTATGAGATCCCTCATGTCTGACAAGCTGTACTTTCTGCCCAAAACATTTCCCACACTCAGCACATGAATAGGGCTTCTCACCAGTGTGAGTTCTCTCATGTGTGACAAGATTTGATTTATGCCCAAAACATTTCCCACACTCAGCACATGAATAGGGCTTCTCACCAGTGTGAGATCTCTCATGTGTGACAAGATATGATTTACTCACATAACATTTCCCACACTCAGCACATGAATAGGGCTTCTCACCAGTGTGTGATCTCTCATGTTTGACAAGCTCTGCTTTCCATACAAAACATTTCCCACACTCAGCACATGAATAGAGCTTTTCACCAGTGTGAGTTCTCTCATGTGTGACGAGATTTGATTTATGCCCAAAACATTTCCCACACTCAGCACATGAATAGGGCTTCTCACCAGTGTGAGATCTCTCATGTGTGACAAGATATGATTTACTCACATAACATTTCCCACACTCAGCACATAAATAGGGCTTCTCACCAGTGTGTGATCTCTCATGTTTGACAAGATTTGATTTCTGTCCAAAACATTTCCCACACTCAGCACATGAATAGGGCTTCTCCCCAGTATGAGATCCCTCATGTCTGACAAGCTGTACTTTCTGCCCAAAACATTTCCCACACTCAGCACATGAATAGGGCTTCTCACCAGTGTGTGATCTCTCATGTTTGACAAGCTCTGCTTTCCATACAAAACATTTCCCACACTCAGCACATGAATAGAGCTTTTCACCAGTGTGAGTTCTCTCATGTGTGACAAGAATTGATTTATGCCCAAAACATTTCCCACACTCAGCACATGAATAGGGCTTCTCACCAGTGTGAGATCTCTCATGTGTGATAAGATTTGATTTCTGTCCAAAACATTTCCCACACTCAGCACATGAATAGGACTTCTCCCCAGTATGAGATCCCTCATGTCTGACAAGCTGTACTTTCTGCCCAAAACATTTCCCACACTCAGCACATGAATAGGGCTTCTCACCAGTGTGAGATCTCTCATGTGTGACAAGATTTGATTTATGCCCAAAACATTTCCCACACTCAGCACATGAATAGGGCTTCTCACCAGTGTGAGTTCTCTCATGTATGACAAGCTGTGCTTTCTGCCCAAAACATTTCCCACACTCAGCACATGAATAAGGCTTCTCACCAGTGTGCAATCTCTCATGTGTGACAAGATGTGAGTTATTTATAAAACATTTCCCACACTCAGCACATGCATAAGGCTTCACCCCAGTGTGAGATCTGTCATGTATGACAAGCTCTGATTTCTGTACCAAACATTTCCCACACTCAGCACATGAATAGGGCTTCTCACCAGTGTGTGATCTCTCATGTTTGACAAGCTCTGATTTCCATACAAAACATTTCCCACACTCAGCACATGAATAGAGCTTTTGACCAGTGTGAGTTCTCTCATGTGTGACAAGATTTGATTTATGCCCAAAACATTTCCCACACTCAGCACATGAATAGGGTTTCTCACCCGTATGAGTTCTCTCATGTTGGACAAGGTATGATTTACTCTCAAAACATTTCCCACACTCAGCACACGAATAGGGCTTCTCCCCAGTGTGCGATCTCTCATGTCTGACAAGATGTGATTTCTGTACAAAACATTTCCCACAAGTGGAACAGGAATTAGACCCTCCAGCAGGGGGAGAGCCATGCTGGGTATGAGGCCCCTCAGGGTTAGACAGGTGAGGGGAGTCTGGGGGAATATTTTGGGTGACCAGGATATCTGCAGGAGACTCTTGTCCAGTGACATCATAATCCATTGTACAGTCTGTGGATACAGAAAGTCGAGTCTCTGAGAGGTTCCTGATGCCGGGACTCAGCGCTGCAAATAGAGAAACATCATCACTTCCTGTTAGAGAATTCAGAGGGGAGGAGCAATTATCATTCCGGGTAGAGAATAAGCTGCTTATAATGCCAAGTTGAGGCAAAGTTGATGCAGATTAGATATTGACCAAATGCAGCAGCTGCATAACTTTCCATATAATTAGCATACAATTTGCACCATCTCAGAGATATTGGCATGTCACTTACCATCACTAGTTATCAGCCTGACAGAGAACTGCAGAAGGTTGTGCTCATTACAGGCGGCCAATAACTTTGGCTTAATAAAAGTTACACTATATAGGTAATCAGCCCCCTCCAGTGTCTCAGTCACCAATGTAACCCCAATAATTCAGACTAAACAATACTTTGTCCTTATATTGTAACGCAGTCCCAGCAGACAAATCCCAGTAAAATCTACAATCATGATGATCCTCAGGCATTGCTGATTTGTCCAGGGATGCACATTGGTTGGGCCTGGGAGACGGACTCATAATGACAGTTCTGAGACACTTGGCCGGATGTGGTCCCAGAACATGGACTGTTTACTGTACAGGCGCTGCATGCGAGTGCAATTCTGTGTATCTCTGCTATAATGGTGGATTTACACTATGTGGGCATTGTGCTGAGTTTAGAGTAATGTGGATATGAAGTTATGCAATGCTAAGGACTCTGAGGGCCGGATCTGCAGCTTTATATAGATATGTTTATTTCTGCCCAATATTCTGGTGAGCTGATTGTGTTATCCCGCTGTAGCCGGCTGTGGTACTACATTGGTATTGGCACTATAGTTGGCTGAAGCTGGTGCACGGTGGTCACTACTATTGTGGGCGGAGCTGCCCTGTCACTTAGTCACTCCTGGGGGTCAGTGACAGCGCCTCCTATTCTACAACATTCTGCACCATCATTTGTTTATATTTCCAGCTTCCCACCTGAGGAGTAACAACAGTGAGACTGACCAGCAACGTTCTGTACAACAGATGTCTACAGGGAATCAGCCACACTGAGGATCCTCATAATGGCTGATTATACTGGGATTCCTCTGCAAGAAAGTTCCATTGTCTCTATGTGTTTATCAGATGATGGGGGATCTAGGTGGACAATCCTGGGGAATAAAGAGGACCTGTACATCTCTCTGGTGGGTTTCTGTTACTGGATACATCTGTAGGAGACACACACACTGACTGAATACATTGTCTCTATGTGTTTATCAGATGATGGGGGATCTAGGTGGGCAATCCTGGGAATAAAGAGGACCTGTACATCTCTCTGGTGGGTCTCTGTTACTGGATATATCTGTAGGAAACACACACACTGACTGAATACATTGTCTCTATGTGATTATCAGATGATGGGGGATCTAGGTGGGCAATCCTGGGAATAAAGAGGACCTGTACATCTCTCTGGTTGGTTTATGTTACTGGATACATCTGTAGGAAACACACACACTGACTGAATACATTGTCTCTATGTGATTATCAGATAATGGGGGATCTAGGTAGACAATCCTGGGAATAAAGGGGACCTGTACATCTCTCTGGTGGGTTTCTGTTACTGGATACATCTGCAGGAAACACACACACTGACTGAATACATTGTCTCTGTGTGTTTATCAGATGATGGGGGATCTAGGTGGGCAATCCTGGGAATAAAGAGGACCTGTACATCTCTCTGGTGCGTCTCTGTTACTGGATACATCTGCAGGAAACACACACACTGACTGAATACATTGTCTCTGTGTGATTATCAGATGATGGGGGATTTAGGTGGACAATCCTGGGAATAAAGAGGACCTGTACATCTCTCTGGTTGGTTTCTGTTACTGGATCCATCTGTAGGAAACACACACACTGACTGAATACATTGTCTCTATGTGTTTATCAGATGATGGGGATCTAGGTGGACAATCCTGGGAATAAAGAGGACCTGTACATCTCTCTGGTGGGTTTCTGTTACTGGATACATCTGCAGGAAACACACACACTGACTGAATACATTGTCTCTATGTGTTTATCAGATGATGGAGGATCTAGGTGGACAATCCTGGGAATAAAGAGGACCTGTACCTCTCTCTGGTGGGTTTCTGTTACTGGATACATCTGTAGGAAACTCACACACTGACTGAATACATTGTCTCTATGTGTTTATCAGATGATGGGGGATCTAGGTGGACAATCCTGGGAATAAAGAGGACCTGTACATCTCTCTGGTGGGTCTCTGTTACTGGATATATCTGTAGGAAACACACACACTGACTGAATACATTGTCTCTATGTGATTATCAGATGATGGGGATCTAGGTGGACAATCCTGGGAATAAAGAGGACCTGTACATCTCTCTGGTGGGTTTCTGTTACTGGATACATCTGTAGAAAACACACACACACTGACTGAATACATTGTCTCTATGTGTTTATCAGATTATGGGGGATCTAGGTGGACAATCCTGGGAATAAAGAGGACCTGTACATCTCTCTGGTGGGTTGCTGTTACTGGATCCTTCCGTAGGAAACACACACTGACTGAATACATTGTCTCTATGTGTTTATCAGATGATGGGGTATCTAGGTGGACAATCCTGGGAATAAAGAGGACCTGTACATCTCTCTGGTGGGTTTCCGTTACTGGATACATCTGTAGGAAACACACACACTGACTGAATACATTGTCTCTATGTGTTTATCAGATGATGAGGGATCTAGGTGGACAATCCCAGGTATAAAGAGGACCTGTACATCTCTGGTGGGTTTCTGTTACTGGATACATCTGTAGGAAACTCACACACTGACTGAATACATTGTCTCTATGTGTTTATCAGATGATGGGGATCTAGGTGGACAATCCTGGGAATAAAGAAGACCTGTACATCTCTCTGGTGGGATTCTGTTACTGGATACATCTGTAGGAAACACACACACTGACTGAATACATTGTCTCTATGTGTTTATCAGATGATGGGGGATCTAGGTGGACAATCCTGGGAATAAAGAGGACCTGTACATCTCTCTGGTGGGTTTCTGTTACTGGATACATCTGTAGGAAACACACACACTGACTGCATACTTTGTCTCTATGTGTTTATCAGATGATGGAGGATCTAGGTGGACAATCCTGTGAATAAAGAGGACCTGTACATCTCTCTGGTGGGTTTCTGTTACTAGATCCATTTGTAGGAAACACACACACTGACTGAATACATTGTCTCTATGTGTTTATCAGATGATGGGGGATCTAGGCGGACAATCCCGGGAATAAAGAGGACCTGTACAGCTCTCTGGTGGGTTTCTGTTACTGGATCCATCTGTAGGAAACACACACACTGACTGAATACATTGTATCTATGTGTTTATCAGATGATGGAGGATCTAGGTGGACCTCCAAGTACTGCTCTTTCCTGTACACGAAATAAAAGTCTCCTCTTACCTGGTGATGTGAGGGGCGGCTGATTCTCCATCATTGCGTCCTTGTAGAGGTCCTGGTGTTGTCCTATATACTGCCCTTCCTCCATGGAGAAATAGACGGTGACATCCTCACATCTTATGGAAACCTGACACACAAAACAATAAAGTCACTCACCACCCTGACACACCCCTTACTGTTACTGGATAATGCACCATAATTCCCAGCATCACTCACCTCTCCTGGCAGCAGCTCAATAATTTTCCTAATGATTTCTAGAATTTTCTGCTTGTAGTCCTTCCCAAATATCAGGGAGTGAGGTGGGGGCACCAAGATGGTCACATGATCACCAGACTTCACTGGAGGAAATCTCTGTATAGAGAGATCAGAAATAATATCACATGACCACCCAGAATCCTCCTCACCACTCTGGTCACCTTGTCAAAAACCTGAGCGGTTTTTGCCTTTTTCATGATTGCTAACTCAGTAAAGGACCAGCCCTTAGAGCGTTGCTATCATATTAATCCGGCATAGTGGGGTCTGAACCCTCTATAACAGTAATTATAGATTGACGGTATACCTTGAAATGAATCAGAGCACTCAGTATATGATTTTATATAAAAAATTGTATTTGCTTTTCATACAGCATATATACAAAATATGAACAGTTCCAAGTAGTGTTTCCTTATAACAGTATTCCATCTTATCAAGGCTTTAGAGCCAAGCAATTATCAATCTTCTAAGTACATTGAAAAAAGAATATAACAGTTGTGTTATGTAGAATAAGATCAAAAGTAGTCTCATCTGTATTAATAGCTGTGTATCTAGTAGCTGTGTAAACTTGTAGTAATCTTCTTAAAGAAATAGCATAAAAAATAGCTTCTAAAAAACTTCTTGCTAACATCTTAATGCTGAAAAATTAATAAAGTAAATCACCAGAATATGAAGCATATTACCCCTTCTCTTTCATCTCTTCAGCATCTAGAACCACTTGTGGGAAGGTAGCTTCTGCCTCATGTGTCTTCTCAGGAGATTGTTGGGCTTGTGCAAACTATGAGCTTTCAGCTTCTACTTTTATAGGGGCTGGAGGCAATATGGCTGCCTAATCTGGACTTTCCCTGGATCCCAGACTCTGATTGGCTAAAGCTTTCGTGCGCCAATGCCTTATCATGTTTTGATTACCTAAGTCACAATATTATTGTTTATAAATTCTTAATTACCTTATCTTGTGGGAATTTACGTCATTTGGAGTGCTTGACATTTGATATAGGGTCATTTCTGACGCACTTAATTAAAAATGGACGTCAACAGCCATCTTGTCTGTTGGCTGACCCAGACATGGAGACTAAACAATGTCATTCATGACGCATTTCTGATAAAGTGTTCGCTGCTAATTATGTTGGAATGTCTTGGTACTTCCCCAGACATGAGATTGGTCAGGTTGACACTGTAACCAGACCTGTGAGAGCCTTCAGCAATTTAAGGCTTATTAAAACATACAGGGCTTCTAATATACTTATTTAAATATAAAGCTTATTATATAATTCTTCTTAAAACAATTAATCCTATAGGAAATAATTGCACATTAAATCTTAATAATAATATAAAATCATTGTCTATATATTTGTCTTTCTGATGAAGAAATAATGTAATATTTTTCCACCGGCAGGGGTCATCATTTCATAACAAATAACAAACAGTATTAATAATGTTGTGCATCATTGTCATCTTTAACTAATTGGGAAAAACCCTTGTTTTATATTTTATATCTTTCATATTTTGACTTTCTCTGTCTGGGAAACTTATCTTCTCTTGCTGGCTTCAATGGCCTTCAAACCAAGGAACATGTAAACATCTTCTAGCTTGCAAATTAAAATAACCTTATAAAAGTTTCACTGTCTATATCGCTGGCAGAATGCAGTTTACATGTAATTCAAAGTAATACATTCTTTTATTTAGGGTTTTACAATAACTATTTCTTTCTTTAGAAGGACTGTATTGATCATTAATATTTAGATTAATAATATCTGTGTGTAATAATTATTGCAGTAATGTTAATTTTAAACCAGCATTCTGTCTTACACATACTGTGCAGTCTAACCTTGACATTAACAAAGAATGTTTTGGCTTCTTGTAACCAGTACATCAACAATCTTCCAGCTTGCAAGTTAAAATCTTCTAAGCTTTACAGCCTGGAATATGCTATGTCCCAGAGCAATATAAAGTACTCTAACTTTTCAATTTACAATGAAATTTTGCATAGAACATTAAAACTTAAAACACACATATGACATCTTTTCCTGCATAAATAAAACCGCTAGAATTCTGACAACCTGTGTATTTTATTAATAGAGATAAGAGTGATGTCAGGTGACCTCCCAGAATCCTCCTCACCTCTCCATTCACCTGTGTGTTATATTGCAAGAGATAAGTGTGACGTCATGTGACCTCCCAGAATCCTCCTCACCTCTCCAGTCACCTGTGTGTTATATTGCAAGAGATAAGTGTGACGTCATGTGACCTCCCAGAATCCTCCTCACCTCTCCAGTCAGCAGACAGATGATCTCCAGGGTGAGGTTGAATATCCTCTCGGTCATGTGACTCTGGTCCTCCTCCATCCTCAGTGATGTGGTCATGTGACTCTGGTCCTCCTCCATCCTCAGTGATGTGGTCATGTGATCTGTACAGAAAGCTGCTGTCTTTGGATAGATAATAAGGGAAGGACAATCAAGGTTATACAGCTGTCAGTGGTGAAACTACCAATACAGGACCCCCCTCCCCCCAGAACTCCCCATTGCTGTCACTTGTAGATTATTGCAGGAAAGCATAATAAGCTGGTTTATAGCTACCTGTGCACTATACTCACAGCATGCTGCAGTCCTGTCCTCCCTCTGCCTCCTCTCCAGCTGGCCTTCTCTCCTCACATCCCCCTCCCAATGTTACCATTCCTGTGATGTTACAGCAGTGCTGGTAGTGGAAGATGGATGAGGATATGAGGAGAGGCGGAGACTGAGGCAACCCCTCCCACTGTTACCATTCCTGTGATGTTACAGCAGTGCTGGTAGTGGTAGATGGATGAGGATATGAGGAGAGGCGGAGACTGAGGCAACCCCTCCCACTGTTACCATTCCTGTGATGTTACAGCAGTGCTGGTAGTGGTAGATGCAGTTGTGTAGCAATAGGGGTTGCAAACTGGGGCCCCTGGACCAGAGGGGCCCTCCTTCTTTCATCTTATTAGCTTTTTACTGATGCTATGCTGACAGTGCATTGAGAAGGGTTAGTCCTTAACTAACTGCTTCCTTACTCTGATTACACCTCTCTGACACTGCAGGCATCCTTGATAGGTTTTTGGGCTTCATATCAATAGATGCTTGGGGCCCCATGTAAAACTTGCACTGGGGCCCCTAGCTCCTCAGCTACATCACTGGGCAGATGGATGAGGATATGAGGAGAGACACAGACTAATGGGAGCAGAGGACTGGAGCACACAGTGACAGCTAGCTATAAATGAATGTAAATCCTTCCTCTTACAAGGCGTTACATTAATCTAGGCAGGATTACAGCATGGACAAGCATTTTGGTTGCCTCTTGTGAGAGGAAGGGACGGATTCTGCGAATGGTTTTGAGATGGAAGTAGCAGGAGGTAGTTAATGTGTTGATATGTGGTGTAAATGAGAGCTCAGAGTCCACAGTTACCCCTGGACAGCGAGCTTCAGGACTTGAGGTTATTGTGTGTTTTCTGCATTGCTGGTGACTATGGGAGGTGGAACAGAGAGCGAAAGTGGAAATATCACAATCTCTGTTTCTTTTTCATGTTAATGGGATGACATGAATGTAGATACAGCAGATAGACAGTTGGGGACATTTGACAATAACGTAGAGAGGTTGAGGGCAGAAAAATAAATTTGGGGGTCATCAGCATAGAGGTAATACATTTTAAATCAGGATGATACCATTTATTGGCTAACTTAAAAATATATAAGAGTTAGCGTTCGGCTTCTGAGCCTTCATCAGACTGAATTCTGTAGGCTTACATGACAGCTGTATACATGCAGCATCAAAGGGGATACATGGATGTTTAGGAAACATAAAAACATGTCATTATGATGCCTTATTCAAAACAGAACATCCAAACAGGGTCAGAGGTTGTCAGGTGACATATTACAAACAGATAAGACCCTTTGTTTACTAAATGCTCACACAGCTGAGACTCTGCCAGGCACACAGGGATTTTAAATTCCTGATTCAAGAGTTAGCCGCAAGCAGAATGGATGCATTAGTCTGGGCTGAAAAATAATTATGGCATTAAATATCATCATCAACCTCATACCGATATAATATACAATACTATTTTAAAGTGGACCTGAACTTATTCCGCAGGGCAGAAAAAAACAGAGAAATGTGCACTGTGGACATATAAAATTATTCATATCCTTCACAAACTGTCACCGTCTGTGGGAAAATCCAAAGTTCTATACCATTCCAAATAGTCCAAGCTGTTCTATAGCATCCTAATTACCCTGATTAATTGGGAACAGCTGTTTTAATCAACTCTACAGGTGAAAAACAACAGCTCTCTGCAGTTGGTTTGTGGACAGTCATAGCTAAGACAAAGGAGCTCAGTGAGGACCTGCGGCTGCACATTGTGGCTGCTCACAAGTCAGGAAAGGACTAGAAGGCCATTTCTAAATGTTTTCAAGTTCCAGTGGCTACAGTGCAAAGTATTATTAAAAAAATACAAGATGTTCCACACTATGGAAAATTTCAGAGGATGTGGTCAGTATCCAAAAGTGATAGCGAGAGAGGTGAAGCAGAATCCAAGAATCACCACCAAGGCTCTGGGTCCTATAGAGCCTCCCCATTCCTCACACGGTCCCCTCATTCCAGCGGCATCACCCTTGTTAGCAGGATCCGACTGATCAGTCAGCTACTGCTCTCCAACACTGCAGGAGGCTTCAGAAGTCATCGGGAACCCGAGTGCGGGCAGAAATGGGCGGCTCCATACTGCGCATGCCCGATCACACCCTCTCTCTCTCGTGCTCACACATGTGCAGTACAGACCCATCTTTGGGAGCAGTCGGGCTACCGAAATCTTCTCAAGCTTCAAGGATACAAACTGTGGTGACATTGCTGGAATGAGGGGACCAGGAAAGGAACAAGTAAGCCCTATAAGACTCAGAGACTTCCCCCTCATTAGCTATCTGGGTATTTTTCCCTCAGTTGACATTAGCTTTAATTGTACTCAATGTGGGTGTAGGGACTATTCAATGTCACATTTCCATGAAATCCTCCATGAGGCAAAAGCAGCTGTCATTGGATAAGTTACTTGTTAAGCCACCAGATAGTAATGACTCTGTTATAGGACCTATTTCTGCTGGTTCTGCATCAGTTTCTCTGGATCCAGATTCCTGGATGTGGCTATAGGATATCATTGTATGGGAAACAATGCATGATGCAGAAACCTGCAACACGCCTTCCATGTGTTTAGTGGACACTGGCCCATAGGCTTACATTGGAGTCAGTGTTTCTGGATGTGGCTATAGAATATCATTGTATGGGAAACAATGCATGATGCAGAAATCTGCAACACGCCTTCCATGTGTTTAGTGGACACTGGCCCATAGGCTTACATTGGAGTCAGTGTTTCTGGATGTGGCTATAGGATATCATTGTATGGGAAACGGGTGCACAATGCAGAAATCTGTAACACGCCTTCCATGTGTTTAGTGGACACTGGCCCATAGGCTTACATTGGAGTCAGTGTTTCTGGATGTGGCTATAGGATATCATTGTATGGGAAACGGGTGCACAATGCAGAAATCTGTAACACGCCTTCCATGTGTTTAGTGGACACTGGCCCATAGGCTTACATTGGAGTCAGTGTTTCTGGATGTGGCTGTAGAATATCATTGTATGTGAAACGGATGCACAATGCAGAAATCTGCAACACGCCTTCCATGTGTTTAGTGGACACCTTCCCATAGGCTTACATTGGAGTCAGTGTTTCTGGATGTGGCTGTAGAATATCATTGTATGTGAAACGGATGCACAATGCAGAAATCTGCAACATGCCTTCCATACGTTTAGAGGACACCTCCCCATAGCCTTACATTGGAGTCAGTGTTTCTGTATCCAGAATCAGCGTGTAATGGCTGCAGGCCCAGAGTGAAAGTCTTCTTTGCATTTGTACTTTAAACAGTACAGTGCTTTGTATTAAAGCGTAACTGTCGGGCATAAAATCAAAAATCAATTCTTTATTTTTATCTGGTAAACAAGTAATAAGGATGCTAATCAGGCAATCCAAAAGTTAAAATCACTATTACATTTCTTGCTGATAAATGATCATTCCCCAGTTTACCAACTCTTATTTGGTACGCTGCCGCACAAAGGAAGTTGCAGGGCATGCTGGGTTGTCTCTTTTTGCTTCTTTATTTCCCCTCAGACTAAACTAATGTACAGAAGCAAAAAAAGACAACCCAGCATGCCCTGCAACTTCCTTTGTGCGGCAACATACCAAATAAGAGTGTAACGAAAAATCTGCAACGCCGGATGGATTGCGGAAATATGGTCGCATCCAATCCGGCAAGCGGACTTTCCAACGCGGGATGCGGGAATTCGTCCGCATCCGCTGCACAAACCCATCCGAGCACTCTGCTCCAAACTCACCAGCATGCTGCTCACCAGGACTCTGCCATCTTGCCTCTAGGGGGTGGGCGCGCACGACAGACACGCCTTTATACTCTTAGAAAGCGTGTCAGCTGACCTGGAGATTTTTTGGTTGCTGCCATCTAGCCCACTGACCTCCGACCCAGAGGCGGTGACGTGCTGGGAATCCCGTTGCAGCGCGTGGAGTCTGGCGTCTCATGCCTGAAGCATCTGACCCCCTGGGGAGAAGGCCTAGCACGAGATGGCTGTGCTGGTGGATCTCTGGGCATACGGTGAACTGTGCACAGCGGAGGCTGACGACATGCGCTAGATGACAAGGCGCACACGTGTTGTACCGGTTCTCCAGCGGAACGAGCTGGGTCTGCAGCGGCATTCGGTCTCACGTCGGAACACATCCCATAAGCGGGGGGCCCCCATTGGATTACAGTACCCGCAGCCCGCCTGAGCGGCTGGTATAACATAGCCAGGTGAAGCTTGAAAGTGTATTGCTTATGACGGACACTCAGGAGGTCGTGAGTATAATCACTTGTTGAGTGAATGCAAGGCAATAGGCATACCGGTTCTCTTGAATGAGACTTTACTACGTCTGTTTGGATGATACTGGACAAGCCGTTCCTGACATCTGCTTTTTGTGCTGCTTCCCCTTTGCTAATGTCATTTGCTACTCGCTTAAGCTTTCTATAGGTGGACTGCCTCTTTGCTGCTCATGGGGTACCCCAGTGCTTTGGTGTGTGTGCATGGGAAGGTGCGTCAGTGTGGTTTGATTGACAGCTATAGTTTTTAATGACAACAGCACTGTTGCTTTTATAGCTCCGTTGTGTACTGTTTAATTGGTCTCGCTTTCATGTATAGCCAATAAAGTTTTCTACTTTTGCATACACCGCTGTGTCCTTAGGAGCCCTTTGTTCAAAAGAATTTTTGTAATACAAATATGGTTCAGGACACTTATCCTCACTTGGAAAGGTGATGCATATTACTACCACTTACGTTCCCACAATCCCTTTATCCTAGTCCCCTGTTTATAGACCTGGAGATTTTAGCCTGCTCTGATTGGTTGCTGCCTGGGGTGGAGACTTCTCTCCCAGGCAGTATATAGGGAAGTGCTTTTCAGTCACACTTCGTCTGTGTTTGCGATACCCTGTGTCAGCACTCAGACCTAGTCAGTTCCCGTGTGATAATCCGGCAGGAACCACGGCTCTTGTCACACCTAGTCAGCCTTGTTTTGATATTGCGTTATATATTGGTTTATCGCCAATATATACGCATATTATACTGTCTTGATTTATTGTGTATGATTCTGTGCCTGTCTTGACTACTCTTCTGCTTCCTGATTCTGTACTTCGCCAGCCCGTACCGTTATCGACTATTGGCTTGGTTTCCGACTATTCTCTTGTCTCACGTTTCTGTACTGCTGCCGCCTGATCTGTTGCCGAACCTCATTTTGTTTGACCTTTCTCCCTTCAGTGGAACGTCTCCCACTGTAGGGTTCTATCAGAGGCTTGCCTCTTGAGACGACCGCCACTAGCAAACACTTGCTGCTAGAGGCCAAGACTCCTCCACTCCGTCCTTTGGAGGATCTCACACACGGGGTTCCCATTTAGAGGTAACCACACCTCTGAGGAATTACGGTGTGGTGGATATTTCCACAGACTTGAATTTACACTGTATATTATTATTGTTGTCTGCTGTTCCAGCTTGCTGGAGGTTGTATCTCTGTGCCCTATAGAGATACTCTATTGTACCCTGCACCCTCTTGCGTACGATTGTATCGTGTCACGCTGTGCTTGTATTATTGGCGATTCTGCAGATCACCATATAATCAGGTATAGCATCTGTATTATTGGTGATACTGCAGATCACCAATAATCAGAATAACGGTGCTTGCTAACACCAATCGTTACAAAGAGTCAGGTAAACTGGGGAATGATCATTTCTCAACAAGAAAAGTAATAGTGACTTTAACTTTTGGATTGCCTGATTAGCATCCTTATTACTTGTTTACCAGATACAAATAAAGAATTGATTTTTGATTTTATGCCTGACAGTTACACTTTAAATATTTTCCTATAACTGTTATTGGATTGTGGAACATATTATCAGAGTTTCCATTAATCCTTATGGGGATATTTGCTTTGATATAAGTGCTTTGGATAACAAGCGTGTTTCTCGAACACAGCCCCGTTTCTAGGGGCGAGCAACCTGTGTGGCCGCCCTGAGCACTGGGGGGGGGGGGGGGGGGGGGCTGCAGCTATGGGGAGGGTGAGGGTGGCCCGACCTCTCCCTCCCTTCCTTTCCCTGGCCCGCCCTCCATGCTCCTTCCTCCGCTGCAGAGTGAGCACAGCAGGAAGCGCTGTATACAGCAACTCACCGTCCTGTGTTCCAATCACTGATCACTTGCCCCTGGTCTCCTCCTCTGCATAGCTGCGGTATACACACTCTACTTCCTATTTAGAGGAGGAGACCAGTGGCAAGTGATCGGCGATTGGAACACAGTGAGGTGAGTTGCTGTATACATCGCTTCCTGTTGGGCTCTCTCTGAAGCAGAGGGGGGAGCACGGAGGGCAGCCCCAGGGAGAAGAACCTATACTGGGGGCACCTACCTATCTAACATGTACTGAGGGCACCTACCTATCTAGCCTCTACTGGGGGCACCTACCTATCTAACCTGTACTGTGGCACCTACCTATCTAACATGCACTGAGGGAACCTACCTATCTAGCCTCTACTGGGGGCACCTACCTATCTAACCTGTACTGGGGAACCTACCTCTCCAACTTATACTGGGGGCACCTACCTATCTAACCTATACTGGGGGCACCTACCTATCTAGCCTCTACTGGGGGCACCTACCTATCTAACCTGTACTGGGGGCAATTACCTATCTAACCTGTACTGAGGGCTCCTACCTATCTAGCCTATAGTAGGGGCACCTACCTATCTAACCTATGTTGTGGGCACCTACCTATCTAACATGTACTGAGGGCACCTACCTATCTAGCCTCTACTGGGGGCACCTACCTATCTAACCTGTACAGTGGCACCTACCTATCTAACATGCACTGAGGGAACCTACCTATCTAGCCTCTACTGGGGGCACCTACCTATCTAACCTGTACTGGGGAACCTACCTCTCCAACTTATACTGGGGGCACCTACCTATCTAACCTATACTGGGGGCACCTACCTATCTAGCCTCTACTGGGGGCACCTACCTATCTAACCTGTACTGGGGGCAATTACCTATCTAACCTGTACTGAGGGCTCCTACCTATCTAGCCTATAGTAAGGGCACCTACCTATCTAACCTATGTTGTGGGCACCTACCTATCTAACCTATACTGGGGGCACCTACCTATCCAACTTATACTGGGGGCACCTACCTATCTAACCTATGTTGCGGGCACCTACTTATCTAACCTATACTAGGGTCACTTACCTATCTAACCTGTACTGGGGGCACCTACCTATCTAGCCTCTACTGGGGGCACCTACCTATCTAACCTGTACTGTGGCACCTACCTATCTAACATGCACTGAGGGAACCTACCTATCTAGCCTCTACTGGGGGCACCTACCTATCTAACCTGTACTGGGGAACCTACCTCTCCAACTTATACTGGGGGCACCTACCTATCTAACCTATACTGGGGGCACCTACCTATCTAGCCTCTACTGGGGGCACCTACCTATCTAACCTGTACTGGGGGCAATTACCTATCTAACCTGTACTGAGGGCTCCTACCTATCTAGCCTATAGTAGGGGCACCTACCTATCTAACCTATGTTGTGGGCACCTACCTATCTAACATGTACTGAGGGCACCTACCTATCTAGCCTCTACTGGGGGCACCTACCTATCTAACCTGTACTGTGGCACCTACCTATCTAACATGCACTGAGGGAACCTACCTATCTAGCCTCTACTGGGGGCAGCTACCTATCTAACCTGTACTGGGGAACCTACCTCTCCAACTTATACTGGGGGCACCTACCTATCTAACCTATACTGGGGGTACCTACCTATCTAGCCTCTACTGGGGGCACCTACCTATCTAACCTGTACTGGGGGCAATTACCTATCTAACCTGTACTGAGGGCTCCTACCTATCTAGCCTATAGTAGGGGCACCTACCTATCTAACCTATGTTGTGGGCACCTACCTATCTAACCTATACTGGGGGCACCTACCTATCCAACTTATACTGGGGGCACCTACCTATCTAACCTATGTTGCGGGCACCTACTTATCTAACCTATACTAGGGTCACTTACCTATCTAACCTGTACTGGGGGCACCTACCTATCTAGCCTCTACTGGGGGCACCTACCTATCTAACCTGTACTGTGGCACCTACCTATCTAACATGCACTGAGGGAACCTACCTATCTAGCCTCTACTGCACCTACCTATCTAACCTGTACTGGGTCACCTACCTCTCCAACTTATACTGGGGGCACCTACCTATCTAACCTATACTGGGGGCACCTACCTATCTAACCTACACTGGGGGCTCCTACCTATCTAACCTGTACTGGGGGCACCTACCTATCTAGCCTCTACTGGGGGCACCTACCTATCTAACCTGTACTGGGGGCAATTACCTATCTAACCTGTACTGAGGGCTCCTACCTATCTAGCCTACAGTAGGGGCACCTACCTATCTAACCTATGTTGTGGGCACCTACCTATCTAACCTATACTGGGGGCACCTACCTATCCAACTTATACTGGGGGCACCTACCTATCTAACCTATGTTGCGGGCACCTACTTATCTAACCTATACTAGGGTCACTTACCTATCTAACCTGTACTGGGGGCACCTACCTATCTAGCCTAAACTGGGGGCAGCTACCTATCCAACTTATACTGGAGGCACCTACCTATCTTACCTATACTGGGGGCACCTACCTATCTAACCTATACTGCAGGCACCTACCTAGCTTGCCTATCCTGGTGGCAACTATACTGACTATCTATATTGGAGGCACCTTCCTAACTAACCTATACTGGGGGCACCTACCTATCTAACCTATGTTGGGTGCAACTATTCTGGCTACCGATATTGGAGGCACCCACCTAGCTAACCTGTACTGGGGGCACCTACCAATCTAACCTATACTGGAGGCACCTACCTGGCTAACCTATACTGGGGGCAATTAAACTGGGGCACCAATACCTGGCTACCTATACTGGGGGGACCTATAGCTGGCTACCTATACTGAGTGTAACTAGACCTGGCTAACCTATACTGCGGGCACGTATACCTGGCTCCACGGGAGGCACAATCTTTACACCCTCGCCCTGGGTGCATTTTAGTCTAGAAAATGCTCTGCCCGAACAAATTATGCTCACAAACCAAGGCTCTACTGTATGTATGTTTGGTTGGTATAGACCAGGCATGGGCAAACTTGGCCCTCCAGCTGTTAAGGAACTACAAGTCCCACAAACATTGCAGGAGTCTGACAGCCACAGTCATGAATCATAAAGGCAAATGCATAATGGGACTTGTAGTTCCATAACAGCTGGAGGGCCGAGTTTGCCCATGCCTGGTATAGGCTGAGCATGTGTCAGATATGACATCACATGTGTGACACTTTGAAACCAAAATGCCAGCCATGTAGTTCTAGTTGTATTTGATTGCTTGGCAGGGGGCACAGGAGGGGGGAGCATGGAGAGGGAGGGAGGAATGGAAAGGATATCGGCCTTATGTCTGTCATCCATCTTGTACACAGCAGCCATTTTGTTTCTCCTATTTTAAATTACAGATATACATATATATTGAAAGCGTGTCTATTGCTCCAGTTTCAGGTTTTCATATCAGCTTAGTTTTTCTCTTTGTTGTTTACTGCAGGAGTTCTGTGAGGCAGGAAACTGCAAGGCTTACGTTGTCCTAGTTCAGTGATCTGCAAACTTGTCTCTCCAGCTGTTAAGGAACTACAAGTCCCACAATGCATTTGCCTTTATGAATCATGACTGTGGCTGTCAGACTCCTGCAATGCATTGTGGGGCTTGTAGTTCCTTCACAGCTGGAGAGACAAGTTTGCAGATCACTGCACTGTCCTAGTTCTGCTTTTCTGATAAACGGCTCGCCAAATATTCTGGGCACGCTGCCAGCACAGGAAATAGCTTAACCACAGCAGCGCGCCTGCATACCGTTTCCTTTACTTCTATCACTCCTTTTCCTCTGTACAAGTCATATTGCATCTTACAAATCATGCTGTTATTTTATGTATAAGTCTCTGCAATATCTGTATACTGAAGTCTATGCCATTTATGTATTTACACATGTGTAAGTAATTACATTGTACATCATAGTAAGTATAATGAGGGCTGTTCCATGACCAGATAAACAGTCTGTTCGTTTGCCCCATCCTGTGTGTTATTTGCTATGAGCAGACTCCTGGTGCAGCAGAGGTCGAGGCTGAACCCCTGACCAGTCCTTGGGTGGTCTTACAAGGGTCCACTTCCTTTCACAATGATGTCGGCCCCCCTCCCCACTTCTTCCCAGATGAAGAAATGCCCAAACCCACTAGGTACGTTGTTGGCAATAGGAGCCTTTGCCTGCCATACTGTACTAGGCATGTGCTTGGCAGGCAAAGGGTTAAACATCAGTCAGTGGCGTAGCTAAGGAGCTGTGGGCCCCGGTGCAAGTTTTACATGGCCCCCCCCCCCCCAAGCACTCTATACATAACAATTGATTTGGCGCACCAAAACCTGCCAAAGACAACCACAGAGTCAGAGTTGCAAGAAAGAGATGGGGAACAGTGTTTTAAGGATTACTACTATTCAAAGCATCTATAAAAGTGATTATTACCAGCACAGGACCAACAGAGAGCTAATACTGTGATGAAGGGTGGACCCTTCAGGGCCCCGATGCGGTCGCTACCTCTGCACCCCCTATTGCTACGCCCCTGACATCAGTTATGTCTGAGATGTTTTTCCCTGTCTTATTGTAAAGGTAGCCATACACTGATCCATTATGAGGCAATCTGCCTATTCAATCGATCCCTCTCTGATAACAATCAGATTCTGATGTGTTCCTTCCACACATGCCACATTGATGCTTAATATCTATTAAGCATCAATGTGGCATGTGTGGAAGGAACACATCAGAATCTGATTGTTATCAGAGAGGGATCGATTGAATAGGCAGATTGCCTCATAATGGATCAGTGTATGGCTACCTTTACAATAAGACAGGGAAAAACATCTCAGACATAACTGATGTCAGGGGCGTAGCAATAGGGGGTGAAATGATTTTTTTCCTAAAACTGATGTAAAATATTGATTATGCATGACAGAAAATGACTGTGGGTTGGGGGTGGGGCAGGAGGCCATAGCGTTGCACTACATTGAACAGTGTAATGCTGAAGTCTGATTTTCAATAAATTTCATGCTGGAATCTTCCAGCATGAAATTTATTGAAAATCAGACTTCAGCATTACACTGTTCAATGTAGTGCAACGCTATGGCCTCCTGCCCCACCCCCAACCCACAGTCATTTTCTGTCATGCATAATCAATATTTTACATCAGTTTTAGGAAAAAAATCATTTACATACCTCCCAACTTTAGGAACCAGCAAAAATGGAAACTAAGCTCCGCCCCATCACACCTTTAGCCACACCCTAATGTTGCATGTGGTGTGCGCCCTCCCTAAAAGGAAACTTAGCTCCGTCCCTGTCACACCTTTAGCCACACCCTAATGTTGCATGTGGCGTGCGCTTCCCTGGTGGCCTAGGGCTACCCCCTCCCTCCCCATTACAGCTTCCCTGGTGGTCTAGGGCTACACCCCTCCCCATTACAGCTTCCCTGGTGGTCTAGGGCTACCCCCTCCCTCCCCATTACAGCTTCCCTGGTGGTCTAGGGCTACCTCCCTCCCCATTACAGCTTCCCTGGTGGCCTAGGGCTACCCCCTCCCCATTACAGCTTCCCTGGTGGTCTAGGGCTACCCCACCCTCCCCATTACAGCTTCCCTGGTGGTCTAGGGCTACCTCCCCCCTCCACATTACAGCTTCCCTGGTGGCCTAGGGCTACCTCCCTCCCCATTACAGCTTCCCTGGTGGCCTAGGGCTACCCCCTCCCCATTACAGCTTTCCTGGTGGTCTAGGGCTACCCCCCTCCCCATTACAGCTTCCCTGGTGGTCTAGTGCTACCCCCTCCCCATTACAGCTTCCCTGGTGGTCTAGGGCTACCCCACCCTCCCCATTACAGCTTCCCTGGTGGTCTAGGGCTACCCCCCTCCACATTACAGCTTCCCTGGTGGCCTAGGGCTACCTCCCTCCCCATTACAGCTTCCCTGGTGGCCTAGGGCTACCCCCTCCTCATTACAGCTTTCCTGGTGGTCTAGGGCTACCCCCCTCCCCATTACACCTTCCCTGGTGGTCTAGGGCTACCCCCCTCCCCGTTACAGCTTCCCTGGTGGTCTAGGGCTACCCCCTCCCCATTACCCCTTCCCTGGTGGTCTAGGGCTACCCCACCCTCCCCATTACAGCTTCCCTGGTGGTCTAGGGCTACCCCCCTCCACATTACAGCTTCCCTGGTGGCCTAGGGCTACCTCCCTCCCCATTACAGCTTCCCTGGTGGCCTAGGGCTACCCCCTCCTCATTACAGCTTTCCTGGTGGTCTAGGGCTACCCCCCTCCCCATTACACCTTCCCTGGTGGTCTAGGGCTACCCCCCTCCCCATTACAGCTTCCCTGGTGGTCTAGGGCTACCCCCTCCCCATTACCCCTTCCCTGGTGGTCTAGGGCTACCCCCCTCCCCATTACAGCTTCCCTGGTGGTCTAGGGCTACCCCATCCCTATTACAGCTTCCCTGGTGGTCTAGGGCTACACCCTCGCCATTACAGCTTCCCTTGGGGTCTAGGGCTACCCTCCTCCCCATTACAGCTTCCCTGGTGGTCTAGGGCTACCCCCCTCCCCATTACAGCTTCCCCATGACAGAAACAATATAGTTGGGGAAAAATCAGACATTCTGGCTCTCCTCCCAGCAGGGGAGCTGACACGTAGCTTGCTGCCCCAAACTCAGGCTGCTGGGTAAATCGAGACAGACCTGAAAATGTTAGTAATAAAATGCCCTGACCTGTACGGTTCTGTGAGATAGAGCCCATATATGGTTAGATATGATTTCTGGTCCCCAGGACAAGGGGAGGACTCATCTCATATTCTAAGGGGGTGTGTGGCTCCCGCCCTCACTCCCTCCTACTGGATCAGGGGCATAAGAATGGCAGAGGAGGCAAACTCACTGAGTTTGCCTCCTCTGCCATTCTTATGCCCCTGATCCAGTAGGAGGGAGTGAGGGCGGGAGCCACACACCCCCTTAGAATATGAGATGAGTCCTCCCCTTGTCCTGGGGATTGTCCTCCACCCTGAAACTCCATCTTGATTACATCTGTGCCAGCTTGAGGATATGCTGGCAACCACCTGGTCTGAACTCTGAACTTTGATTGAAATCAAGAACTTTACAAGTTTTCCCACAAAAGGACACCTCTCCATAAACTCTAAGTATCCGTTTTTTCTCCCCTTTATTTTCATACTGTGTTATCTCATGTCTCAATAATTGTTGATTTTAATCATTTTCTGTATATATTAATTATTTATATTGCCGTGAATAAAGACTTTACCAAAGTCATTCACTGTTCCGCTACCCTATTATTCAGCATACACAGGAACTGAGCTCAGACCTCTGAAGAGATGCTACTATTGTTGATATCTAGACAGAATAGAGTGTGTTTAACTGTTTTTATTTGCAGAACCAGTCAGTAGGGTCCACTGGCCCATACCAGTGGTGGTGGCAGATACCCTGAAATAGTGGGTAAAGTTGTAATTACCATACCTCACAGGCTCCCTTCTGGTCGGGCTGCTGCCCAAATTTCTGTCTGGTTCTGCGCAAAGATCGCGACCAAAGCTTGCATGGTCTGTGTGCTGAAACCGATTGGAAGGCAATTTGCGGTCTGACCACTAGGGCTCCTGTGGTCTAGAGCTACCCCCCTCCCCATTACAGCTTCCCTGGTGGTCTAGGGCTAACCCCTCTCCATTACAGCTTCCTGGTGGTCTAGGGCTACCCCGTCCCCATTACAGCTCCCCTGGTGGTCTAGGGCTACCCCCTCCCCCATTACAGCTCCCCTGGTGGCCTAGGGCTACCCCCTCCCCATTTCAGCTTCCCTGGTGGTCTAGGGCTACCCCCCTCCCCATTACAGCTTCCCTGGTGGTCTAGGGCTACCCCCGTCCCCATTACAGCTCCCCTGGTGGTCTAGGGCTAACCCCTCTCCATTACAGCTTCCCTGGTGGTCTAGGGCTACCCCCGTCCCCATTACAGCTCCCCTGGTGGTCTAGGGCTACCCCCTCCCCATTACAGCTCCCCTGGTGGTCTAGGGCTACCCCCCTCCCCATTTCAGCTTCCCTGGTGGTCTAGGGCTTCCCCCCTCCCCATTACAGCTTCCCTGGTGGTCTAGGGCTACCCCCCCATTACAGCTTCCCTGGTGGTCTAGGGCTAACCCCTCCTCATTACAGCTTCCCTGGTGGTCTAGGGCTACCCCCCTCCCCATTACAGCTTCCCTGGTGGTCTAGGGGCTACCCCCTCCTCATTACAGCTTCCCTTGTGGTCTAGGGCTCCCCCCTCCCCATTTCAGCTTCCCTGGTGGTCTAGGGCTACCTTCCTCCCCATTACAGCTTCCCTGGTGGTCTAGGGCTACCCTCCTCCCCATTACAGCTTCCCTGGTGGTCTAGGGCTACCCCCTCCCTCCCCATTACAGCTTCCCTGGTGGTCTAGGGCTACCCCCTCCCCATTACAGCTTCCCTGGTGGGTCTAGGGCTACCCCCTCCCCATTACAGCTTCCCTGGTGGTCTAGGACTACCCCCCTCCCCATTACAGCTTTCCTGGTGGTCTAGGGGCTACCCCCTCCCCATTACAGCTTCCCTGGTGGTCTAGGGCTACCCCCCTCCCCATTACAGCTTCCCTGGTGGTCTAGGGCTACCCCCCTCCCCATTACAGCTTCCCTGGTGGTCTAGGGCTACCCCCTCCCTATTACAGATTTCCTGGTGGTCTAGGGCTACCCCCTCCCTATTACAGCTTCCCTGGTGGTCTAGGGCTACCCCCTCCCCATTACAGCTTCCCTGGTGGTCTAGGGCTACCCCTCTCCCTATTACAGCTTTCCTGGTGGTCTAGGGCTACCCCCTCCCTATTACAGCTTCCCTGGTGGTCTAGGGCTACCCCCTCCCCATTACAGCTTCCCTGGTGGTCTAGGGCTACCCCCTCCCTCCCCATTACAGCTTCCCTGGTGGTCTAGGTTTACCCCCTCCCCATTACAGCTTCCCTGGTGGTCTAGGACTACCCCCCTGCCCATTACAGCTTCCCTGGTGGTCTAGGACTACCCCCCTCCCCATTACAGCTTCCCTGGTGGTCTAGGGCTACCCCCTCCCTATTACAGCTTCCCTGGTGGTCTAGGGCTACCCCCTCCCCATTACAGCTTCCCTGGTGGTCTAGGCTACCCCCCTCCCCATTACAGCTTCCCTGGTGGTCTAGGGCTACCCCCCTTCCCATTACAGCTTCCCTGGTGGTCTAGGGCTAACCCCATCCCTTCCTATTGCTGTCTGCAGCTCTGGCACACCAAGGGAAAAACACAAAATAAATGTTCTGTGTCTTCTCTTGTCTACCAGTGTTGCTTCTCATATGGATGAAGTCCACAGCTGCTGACACGTGATGGGGAATGTAAGGGACATATGAACGGCTCCCACTCACTGACCCAGAAGGAGACAGCTTTTCCACACCAGTTACCTGATATCATCTATAACTGAAGTGTTACCAGCTGACACAGCTGTCTCCAGAGGTCTCTCACCTTACATCTCCATCCAGAGAGCTGCAGCCTCTGACTTGTATAAGGGGTACAGCATTCCCCTCCCCCCATCACTCCCCCGCTATTTTTACATGTATGTGTGAAGCTTTTTTATATATGGGTGTCACTAAATGAGTTAGTTTTGCACGTTGCACTTTAGTGCTGTTATGAGTTAATCTGCTAAATAAAATATACCTTGCATGCACCTAATTGCCAATCTTTGTGTTCTTTCTTCTATCTTGTGAACACAGATGACAGCGTACACAGAAGGGAACAGTGTCACACAGTCTGGGGTCTCTACTGATCAGTACCACCTACCTCATCATGCTGGGGGATGGTGGGGTCTTCCTGTGGCCAATCCTGGGAATAAAGAGGACCTGTACATCTCTCTGGTGGGTTTCTGTTACTGGATACATCTGTAGGAAACACACACACTGACTGAATACATTGTCTCTATGTGATTATCAGATGATGGGGGATCTAGGTGGACAATCCTGGGAATAAAGAGGACCTGTACATCTCTCTGGTGGGTCTCTGTTACTGGATACATCTGTAGGAAACACACACACTGACTGAATACATTGTCTCTATGTGATTATCAGATGATGGGGGATCTAGGTGGACAATCCCAGGAATAAAGAGGACCTGTACATCTCTTCTCTCTGGTGGGTCTCTGTTACTGGATACATCTGTAGGAAACACACACACTGACTGAGTACATTGTCTCTATGTGTTTATCAGATGATGGAGGATCTAGGTGGACAATCCCAGGAATAAAGAGGACCTGTACATCTCTCTGGTGGGTCTCTGTTACTGGATACATCTGTAGGAAACACACACACTGACTGAATACATTGTCTCTATGTGATTATCAGATGATGGGGGATCTAGGTGGACAATCCTGGGAATAAAGAGGACCTGTACATCTCTCTGGTGGGTTTCTGTTACTGGATACATCTGTAAGGAAACACACACACTGACTGAATACATTGTCTCTATGTGATTATCAGATGATGGGCGATCTAGATGGACAATGCTGGGAATAAAGAGGACCTGTACATCTCTCTGGTGGGTTTCTGTTACTGGATACATCTGTAGGAAACACACACACTGACTGAATACATTGTCTCTGTGATTATCAGATGATGGGGGATCTAGGTGGACAATCCTGGGAATAAAGAGGACCTGAACATCTCTCTGGTGGTTTCTGTTACTGGATACATCTGTAGGAAACACACACTGACTGAATACATTGTCTCTATGTGTTTATCAGATGATGGGGGATCTAGGTGGCCAATCCTGGGAATAAAGAGGACCTGTGCATCTCTCTGGTGGGTTCCTGTTACTGGGTACATCTACAGGAAACACACACACTGACTGAATACATTGTCTCTATGTGTATCAGATGATGGGGGATCTAGGAGGACCCCAAGTACTGCTCTCTGCTTTGTTATAAATGAAAGTCTCCTCTTACCCGGTGATGTGAGGAGCGGCTGACTCTCCATCATGGCGTCCTTGTAGAGGTCCTGGTGCTCTTCTATATACTGCCACTCCTCCATAGAGAAATAGATGTTGAAATCCTGATACCTTATAGGAATCTGACACAAAAATGAAACAGTCACCAACCAGACACACCCCTTGCTGTTACTGGATAATGTCCCATAATTCCCAGCACCGCTCACCTCTCCTGTCAGCAGCTCAATCATCTTCCTGGTGACTTCCGGAATCTTCTGCTTGTGTCCCTCAGATATCAGGGAGTGAGGTGGGGGAACAGTGATGGTCACATGATCACCAGACTTTACTGGAGAAAAACTCTGTATAGAGATACCAACATTGATGTCACATGATCTTCCAGAATACCTCTCACCTCTCCAGTCAGGTGTATGTTTTATTAAGATATATGTTACATCATGTGACCTCCCAGAACCCTCCTCACCTCTCCAGTCAGCAGACTGATGATCTCCAGGGTGAGGTTGAATATCCTCTCGGTCATGTGACTCTGGTCCTCCTCCATCCTCAGTGATGTGGTCATGGGACTCTGGTCCTCCTCCATCCTCAGTGATGTGGTCATGTGACTCTGGTCCTCCTCCATCCTCAGTGATGTGGTCATGTGACTCTGGTCCTCCTCCATCCTCAGTGATGTGATCACATGACTCTGGTCCTCCTCCATCCTCAGTGATGTGATCATGTGACTCTGGTCCTCCTCCATCCTCAGTGATGTGGTCATGGGACTCTGGTCCTCCTCCATCCTCAGTGATGTGGTCATGTGACTCTGGTCCTCCTCCATCCTCAGTGATGTGGTCATGTGACTCTGGTCCTCCTCCATCCTCAGTGATGTGGTCAGTGATAGGTACAGGATGCTGATGCTTTGGATAGATAATAAGGGGAGGATAATCTAGGTAATACAGTTACAATATATTTCCAGTAAGCGCTTCCACAGCAATGGTACAGGAAATCCTCCAGCAAGAGCAGAAGACTGTCCCCCACACGGAATCACAGTCACCGATTGTGTGCTGCAGTAGTGTGATCAAGCCTGTGGGCAATAAATGGGCTCCCCTCGCCTCTCACAATCCCTCTGGGTATCAGGGATACACTCAATGCCAGGCCTATATGCATGCAATGCTCTCCTCCCAGCCGTCTCTCCAATCCAGGGTAGAATCAATGCTTTATGAAACCTCACTAGTAAGCAAGAAACTCCTCTGCCTGTTTCCTCACCCACTAGAAACTCCCCCTCTCCATCTGGCCAGTCACTCCGACTTCCCCTTTCTGAGGACTCACTCTGACTTCCCCTTTCTAACGGCTTTAGAGGAACAAGCCTTTCTACACTGATCTCTAAAGATCATCTCACTAACTGTGCCCTGGACCCTATTCCCTCTAATCCCTCAGCTCTCCTCACTACCTGCACCCTATTCCCTCTCATCTTATCCAGGGCTGTATTTAGGGTTTGTGCTCCCCAAGTCGGTGGGGCCATGTTTTCTCCCCAGGTATGAGTAAAGTGACCCTAAAAAAGCAAGTAGGAAATGTCCCCCCCCCCCCCCCACACACACATTAGCCAGTGTTCTCTCGCACATAATAGTGGTAGGTATTAGATTGTGAGATCCCCTGAGAAAAGTCAGTAACATGACTACGTTCTCTTCAAAGTGCTGCAGAAGATGCCAGTGCTATATAAATACATAAGAATATGGTAGGACATTAGACTATGGTAGGATTAGATTGTAAGCTCCTCAAAGGGTAGTCAGTGACATGACTACATACTCTGAAGTACTGCTGAAGATGGCAGTACAATATAGTACAGTAGTATGGCAGCACGGTGGCGTAGTGGTTAGTGCTCTCGCCTTGCAGCACTGGGTCCCCGGTTCAAATCCCAGCCAGGTGAACATCTGCAAGGAGTTTGTATGTTCTCCCTGTGTGTGGGTTTCCTTAAGACACTCTGGTTTCCTCCCACATCCCAACAACATACAATACAGATAAGTTAATTGGCTTCCCCTAAAAATTGGCCCTAGACTACGATACTTACATACACATATGACTATGGTAGGGATTAGATTGTGAGCACCACTGTAGGACAGTTCGTGACAAGACAATATATACTCTGTACAGCGCTGTGTAATATGTTGGCGCTATATAAATAACTAGTATAAGTACAGTCAGTGGCGGCTCCAGGGTTTTTTGGGGGGGTGCTATGCAGGGCTGGACCAGTTTTTGTGGCTATAACCTGCAGCGCGCGAAAAAAATGGGCATAGCCATGACCAGATGAGGGCGGAGCTAACTGTAATTTAAAGTGAACCCGAGGTGAGAGTGATATGGAGGCTGCCATATTTATTTCCTTTTAAAGGGACACTTAAGCCAAATAAAAAAAATAGTTTCACTTACCTGGGGCTTCTACCAGCCCTCTGAAGCTGTCCGGTGCCTACATAGACTCGCTCCGATGCTCCTGGCCCTGCCGGCAGCCACTTCCGGTTTTGGCGACAGGAGCCGACAGGCCGGGAACGCGAGTGATTCTTCGCGATCCTGGCCATAATAGCACCCTCTATGCTGTTATAGCATATAGCATATATCATATAACAGCATAGAAGGCGCTATTACGTCCAGGAATGCGAAGAATCACTCGCGTTCCCGGCCTGTCGGCTCCTGTCGCCGAAACCTTAAGTGGCTGCCGGCAGGGCCAGGAGCATCGGAGCGAGTCTATGTAGGCACCGGACAGCTTCATGGGGCTGGTAGAAGCTCCAGGTGAGTAAAACTCATTTTTTTTATTTGGCTTAAAGGGATACTGTAGGGGGGGGGTCGGGGGAAAATGAGTTGAACTCACCCGGGCTTCTAATGGTCCCCCGCAGAAGTCCTGTGCCCACGCAGCCAGTCACCGATGCTCCGGCCCCGCCTCCAGTTTACTTCTGGAATTTCAGACTTTAAAGTCTGAAAACCACTGCGCCTGCGTTGCCGTGTCCTCGCTCCCGCTGATGTCACCAGGAGCGCACGGCGCAGGCACAGACTATACTGGGTCTGCACAGTACGCCCCTGGTGACATCAGTGGGAGCGAGGACACGGCAACGCAGGCGCAGTGGTTTTCAGACTTTAAAGTCTGAAATTCCAGAAGTGACCCGGTGGGGCCGGAGCATCGGTGAGTGGTTGCGCGGGCACAGGATGTCTGCAGGGGACCATTAGAAGCCCCGGGTAAGTTCAACTCATTTTCCCCCGACCCCCCTACAGTATCCCTTTAAGTGACCCTTTAAACAATACTAGTTGCCTGGCAGCCCTGCTGATCTATTTGGCTGCAGTAGTGAACTGAATTACGCCAGAAACAAGCACGCAGCTAATCTTGTCAGTTCTGACAATATTGTCAGAAACCCCCGACCTGCTGCATGCTTGTTCAGGGTCTGTGGTTGAAAGAATTAGAGGCAGAGGACCAACACGGCAGCCAGGCAGCTGGTATTACTTAAAATATTACTCTCACCTCGGGTTCGCTTTAAAAGTGCAACGCAAAGACAGTGGGCCCAAGTTTTGGTCACCCTTTCCCCAGAAAATTCACATAATTGTGCAGGTTTTCTCAAGAAAATACACGTGATGTGAACAGATTTGATCAGAAATACGAGCAATAATGTCAGCACAGATTTGATCAGAAATACGTGCAATAATGTCAGCAGATTTGATCAGAAATACGTGCAATAATGTCAGCAGATTTGACCACAAATACGAGCCATAATGTCAGCAGGTTTGATCAGAAATACGTGCAATAATGTCAGCAGATTTGATCAGAAATACGAGCAATAATGTCAGCAGATTTGACCACAAATACGTGCCATAATGTCAGCAGGTTTGATCAGAAATACGAGCAATAATGTCAGCAGATTTGATAAGAAATACGAGCAATAATGTCAGCACAGATTTGATCAGAAATACGTGCAATAATGTCAGCAGATTTGATAAGAAATACGAGCAATAATGACAGCAGATTTGATCAGAAATACGAGCAATAATGTCAGCAGGTTTGATCAGAAATACGAGCAATAATGTCAGCAGATTTGACCACAAATACGAGCAATAATGTCAGCAGGTTTGATCAGAAATACGAGCAATAATGTCAGCAGATTTGACCACAAATACGAGCAATAATGTCAGCAGGTTTGATCAGAAATACGAGCAATAATGTCAGCAGATTTGATCAGAAATACGTGCAATAATGTCAGCAGATTTGATAAGAAATACGAGCAATAATGACAGCAGGTTTGATCAGAAATACGAGCAATAATGTCAGCAGATTTGACCACAAATACGTGCAATAATGTCAGCAGATTTGATCAGAAATACGTGCAATAATGACAGCAGATTTGACCACAAATACGAGCAATAATGACAGCAGATTTGACCACAAATACGAGCAATAATGTCAGCAGATTTGATCAGAAAAACGTGCAATAATGTCAGCAGATTTGACCACAAATACGAGCAATAATGTCAGCAGATTTGATCAGAAATACCAGCAATAATGTCAGCAGATTTGACCACAAATACGAGCAATAATGTCAGCAGATTTGACCACAAATACGAGCAATAATGACAGCAGATTTGACCACAAATACGAGCAATAATGTCAGCAGATTTGACCACAAATACGAGCAATCATGTCAGCAGATTTGACCACACATACGAGCAATAATGTCAGCAGATTTGACCACAAATACGAGCAATAATGACAGCAGATTTGACCACAAATACGAGCAATAATGACAGCAGATTTGACCACAAATACGAGCAATAATGTCAGCAGATTTGACCACAAATACGAGCAATAATGTCAGCAGATTTGACCACAAATACGAGCAATCATGTCAGCAGATTTGACCACAAATACAAGCAATCATGTCAGCAGATTTGACCACAAATACGAGCAATCAGGTCAGCAGATTTGACCACAAATACGAGCAATAATGACAGCAGAATTGACCACAAATACGAGCAATAATGACAGCAGATTTGTCCAGAAATAAGAGCAATAATGACAGCAGATTTGTCCAGAAATAAGAGCAATAATGACAGCAGATTTGTCCAGAAATAAGAGCAATAATCATGTCAGCAGACTTAACTAGAAATACATTACCTTGTGACCTGAGACCTCGTCCCTCGTCCACCGCAAGAGGGAAACTCTGCATGCCGGCGCCGCCGCGTGGTCTAGTGACGTCACTAACTAGACCACACCAGTGGCATGCAGAGATCAGGATGACGTCCCTGCTGGCCGCTGCCACTCTGCTGTAGGGCGGGGGGACCTTCCGTGTGTGTGTGTGCTCTTCGCCGCACCCCAAGCTCTCGCCCCCCCCCCCCCCCCCCCGCAAAAAAATTTTAATAAAAAATGTAAAAGAATTTAAAAAAAGAAAAAAAAAAGAAAAATAAATTTACTAAATTTACTATAGGTGGCCGCCCCCCCCGAGGACCCGCCCATGGCACCGGCCCACGGGTGCCTCTTAATAGATACGGCCCTGATCTTATCCCTCAGCTCTCCTCACTACCTGTGCCCTGGGCCCTATTCCCTCTAATCCCTCAGCTCTCCTCACTACCTGTGCCCTGGGCCCTATTCCCTCTCATCCCTCAGCTCTCCTCACTACCTGTGCCCTGGACCCTATTCCCTCTCATCCCTCAGCTCTCCTCACTACCTGTGCCCTGGGCCCATCCCCCAGCTCTCCTCTTCCTTCATCCCTCCTCTAACAACTAATCAACCTCTCCATCTCAACTGGCATTCTCCCTTCTTTAAAGAACAACTGTAACAAGAGTTCAATGGAAGCTGCCATATTTATACTGTATTCCTTTAAACAATACCAGTTGCCTGGCTGTCCTGCTGATCCTCTGCCTCTAATACTTTTAGCCATAGACCCTGAACAAGCATGCAGCAGATCAGTTGTTACTGACATTATTGTCAGATCTGACAAGATTAGCTGCATGCTTGTTTCTGGGGTGATTCAGACACTACTACTGCCAAATAGACCAGCAGGTCTGCCAGGCAGGAAATAAATATGGCAGCCATCATACTCTTCTCACGTCAGTTGTCCTTTAGGCTAGGTTCACAGTGGGACATTGCGGAGCTGTTTTATAAAGTCTTATAACACGGCTTACAGCACTGCAATGAGAAGTCTATGCGACATTCACAGTGCGATGTTAGCGTTGCATTGTAACATGTAGTATTATGGCAGCACACTGCTGCAGTGCATTGCCTCTAAACACACACATTACCAGGTACAGAGAAGCATATTTTCATTGACTGTATGCTTTACTGTACCTACTTTATGCGAAGGTAATGCAGCGTTAATGTGCATTACCATTTTTAGTTGCGTTACGTTGTAATGCTGCGTTGTGACTTTAACATCGCATCACAATGCAACGTCCCACTGTGGTCCTGGCCTTACAGAGGAACTCTAGCCCCGGATTCAATTTCGTCCCAATCAGTAGCTGATACTTTTAGCTAGATAGCTTTTTTTGAATAGTTTATCAGGGTGTGGGAGTCTTTGTGGCTGATATTGTGGTGAAACCCCTTCCACAGTGTGATGTCAGGACCATGGTCCTAACAGTTTGCTGTCTGTGAACCTCATTGCATTGTGGGAAATAGTATTTCTTTCCAACTGCCATGAGAACAGTGTTTCCCTCTTTGCATAGAACTCTCAGTAACTAACATTCCATACAAATTACCTGGCAGAACTAAATATGTATCTGGCTGCTGGCTGGGGTGCCTGGGTGCAGGTTGGGGTGTCTGGCTGCTGGCTGGGGTGCCCGAGTGCAGGTGGAGGTGTCTGGCTGCTGGCTGGGGTGCCTGGGTGCAGGTGGAGGTATCTGGCTGCTGGCTGGAGTGCCTGGGTGCAGGTGGGGATGTCTGGGTGCTGGCTGGGGTGCCTGGGTGCAGGTGGGGATGTCAGGCTGCTGGCTGGGGTGCCTGGGTGCAGGTGGGGATGTCTGGCTGCTGGCTGGGGGCCCTTGGTGCAGTTGGGGATGTCTGGCTGCTGGCTGGGGTGCCTGGGTGCAGGTGGGGATGTCTGGCTGCTGTGCAATGAAAAGTCCAGCGCACGTCTATAAATCAGTTTACATCATAGTCCAGTTCAAACAATGCACAAAAGGTACTTCAGTCTTCTGATATTCCACCACCATGAATCACCAATTTAAGACACACTCACCAGACGCAGTGCGACCACTGCTAGACTGGTCAATAAGCGCCCACCTCCAGGGTACCCCAGTGCCTCAGGTCCTGGACTCCTTATGCATTCATCTCATATTCATATGCCCAGATGCTGTGATTCCAATACCTCAAACAAAAGGTTCTCATAGCATGATACCGTTTTTAAAACTCTAAAACTTTATTAAATATTCCACTCACATGTCACTTGCGATACATAGGGCACAGAGTTTTTATGACGGGCTCTCCCCCGTTGCCAAGCCGGGCTAAGTATGGATTCCACGCTGGGGCCTCACACGCCGCTGCCGTTTACTTCCTGGTCCGTCCAACTCCCCGCTCGACTAGTTTCGTCACTCCCTCGTGACTCATCAGGAGCATGGGGATTGGACGTGTAACCAGGATATTTAAATGATTGCTGTCCCCATAGGTGGCTATTACTGGCTCCCCATTGGCCAATACTAGCTGTTCTCCGATTGGTCATTACCTCCCCATCCAGGAAATGGCTCCTCCGCATACGGATGACGCTAGTCCAGCGCATCCGCACGCCTCCACTCTACGTCACAGGCGTCAGCCATATTCGGCACTTACGCCCACCTTCCCATTAGCATATGGGTACGGATGTTAATCCGACGCATCCGCACACCTCCAACCTACGTCACAGGCGTCAGCCATGTTCGGCACTTACGCCCAACCTCTCATTAGCATATGGGTATACCCCCTGCCCGCATAATATACGGCATCAGCTAGTCCCTCCATCCAGCACCCCCTCCTCCCCTCATAGGGCCGCTAGCTGTCCCCTCCCACCGCCTTGTACTAACACAGGGGAAAGCCCGTTTACATAGTACAACATGAGATAAAGAAATATGTTCCATGAAAGATAATACCCTCACAAACAAACACAATAGTGAGAACTGAATGCAAGAGATATCAAACCATCTTCTATCATATTATATTGATTATACATTACACTGATATTTTCCATATGTGACCATTGTAGCATCAGATCTCATGTTTTATATATATACTCCTCCCCCTACAGGTTACCAATAACACCAATCCATATTGACACCAGGCACATGCTGTCATTTCTCTCCTATCTCCTCCAATCAATCACTGGGGATTCATTATACCTCTTAATTATCTGCAATGAAGCAGTTTAGGTCCAGTTCTATGTTGTGACCTCCTGGCGTCATAGATCCCATACTATAAATCCATTTAGTCTCTCTCATCGATATCTGTCTGACCTTGTGACACCCCCTCCAGCTATACCTCATTTTCTCAAGTCCACAAAAAAATAGATGCTTAGGGTCACAATTGTGATGTGTCCTGAAATGATCCGATACACTGTGCCCAGAAAAACCTCTTTTGATGTTCCTAATATGTTCCTGGACCCTCTCCTTCATTTTTCTTGTTGTTCTTCCTATATATTGTTTTCCGCAGCTACACCACAGCAAGTACACCACCCCTACACTGTTGCACGTGATGTTCTGCATAATTTTGAACTGCCTTCCATTACTAAAGGAGTTCACCTCTATTTTACGTGTGCCATTACTTTCCTCACAGGCCTGACAACCTCTACAAGGAAAAAAACCATTCTGGCTCCAGAACGGCGTTCCCCCTCGCGGAGGACCCTCTACAAGACTTGGTGCCAGAATTTGTTTTAGGTTTGGGGCCTTTCTATATATAAATCGTGGATGTTCAGGCAGTGCACCCTTTAGTGTTCTATCTTGTAATAATACCCCCCAATGTTTCTTAAAAATGTGCTCCATCTGTTTGTGCTGAATTGAAAATTCTGTGATGAAGGGAATCTCCCCTAATCTATTATTATTTACATAACCCCCCCTAATTAAGTTGTTTCTATCCTTTCTCCCAATATCTATCACCTCTTTATATAAATCATCCTCATTATAACCTTTCTCAGTGAACCTTTCTACCAATTTGTGTGACTGCTCCATATAGTCCTCCGGTTTAGTGCAGTTCCTACGTATACGTGTAAATTGTCCCCTAGGTACTGCCCGTAACCATTGGGGATGATGACAGCTATCAAGCGACAGATAGCCATTCCTATCAGTGCTTTTGAAAAATGTTTTAGTGATAAGTCCCTCCCCATTTTTTTCGATTTCTATATCTAAAAAGTGTATTTTAACTCTGTCACTTTCTACCGTCAGTGTGATATTCAACTGGTTATCATTTAAGTGATCAAAGAAATCGTGCAAATCTTCTTCTTCCCCTTCCCAAATAATAAATAAGTCGTCGATAAATCTTCTCCACACCAATATCCTATTGCTATATGTGCTGTGTTGTAAAACATCTTCCTCCCATTTCCCCATGAATATATTTGCTAATGATGGTGCAAATCCCGCCCCCATGGCACACCCTCTTATCTGAACAAAGAAATCCCCTCTATACCAAAAATAATTCCTCTTGAGAGCAAACACCAATAGTTCCAGTATAAAGTCAATCTGAGTCTGATTCATGGATCCTGTGCTTTCCATGAAGTATCTTACAGCTTCCACCGCTGGTTGATGGGGTATATTGGTATAAAGGCTGGCCACGTCAGCCGTCACCAGCATGCTATTTTCATTCACCTTTACATCCTCCAGTATTTGCAACATGTGCCTGGTGTCCTTGACAACCCGCGGCAATCCCTGTATCAGGGGCTGCAGAAAAAAATCCAAATATTTCCCTAACCTGTGGGTTATGGACCCTATCCCACTAATTATTGGGCGGCCCGGACCCAATACAAGAAGAAGGGAGATATCAGCCTTTTTTAGAAGGGGGTCACAGAGTGTACAGACCGGGGGACAACAGGAGCAGGCGGGAACATTACGAGGAGTACCCATCCCCGAGGAACAACAACAAAAGAGGACAAGAAGGGGGGTACGAGCAGGATGTAGGGTACAAGAGAAGAAGAAACCAATAGGGGAGGGCATCTTTAATTTGAGTGGGACTGATCTAACAAGGCAGGAATTAAAATTATTGGATAAGGGGCTGAAGCATGCTCCCAGGAAGTCCCTTAATAAATTTCAAACTTACATCGACATCCAGAAATATAGTAGGACCCTAAATATAAAAAAATATTTCCTCAGTAAAGAAGGTCCCACGAATAGGATAAATCCTGTTACTGAGTTCCAGCATACAGGCATGAGAAATAGATCAAAATTCAATCCACAACATAATGGGAATAATAACTGTGTAGAGGTGTTCAAAAAACTAGTAGAGAGAGATTTGGATAAATTGGAAGTAAAGAAAACAGAGAATGTATCTAAACTAGCCAAGGAGATGTTGGATGATAAGAAACTGGTGGTGAGACCGGCAGACAAGGGGGGAGGGGTGGTGGTGCTCAACCGTGACCAATATAGGACAGAACTGGATAGGCTGGTGGGGGATAGGGACACTTATGACAAATTGAGAGGGGATCCAACCAAGCAATATAAGGAAGAACTAAGGAAAATTTTGAGAAGAGGGTTGGATGTGGGAATTCTGGATGATAAAGAGTTCGAATATCTTATACCCACTGCACCTAGGATACCCATTATCTATCAGATACCTAAGGTCCATAAGAGCATCACCGCCCCTCCGGGCCGCCCAATAATTAGTGGGATAGGGTCCATAACCCACAGGTTGGGGAAATATTTGGATTTTTTTCTGCAGCCCCTGATACAGGGATTGCCGCGGGTTGTCAAGGACACCAGGCACATGTTGCAAATACTGGAGGATGTAAAGGTGAATGAAAATAGCATGCTGGTGACGGCTGACGTGGCCAGCCTTTATACCAATATACCCCATCAACCAGCGGTGGAAGCTGTAAGATACTTCATGGAAAGCACAGGATCCATGAATCAGACTCAGATTGACTTTATACTGGAACTATTGGTGTTTGCTCTCAAGAGGAATTATTTTTGGTATAGAGGGGATTTCTTTGTTCAGATAAGAGGGTGTGCCATGGGGGCGGGATTTGCACCATCATTAGCAAATATATTCATGGGGAAATGGGAGGAAGATGTTTTACAACACAGCACATATAGCAATAGGATATTGGTGTGGAGAAGATTTATCGACGACTTATTTATTATTTGGGAAGGGGAAGAAGAAGATTTGCACGATTTCTTTGATCACTTAAATGATAACCAGTTGAATATCACACTGACGGTAGAAAGTGACAGAGTTAAAATACACTTTTTAGATATAGAAATCGAAAAAAATGGGGAGGGACTTATCACTAAAACATTTTTCAAAAGCACTGATAGGAATGGCTATCTGTCGCTTGATAGCTGTCATCATCCCCAATGGTTACGGGCAGTACCTAGGGGACAATTTACACGTATACGTAGGAACTGCACTAAACTGGAGGACTATATGGAGCAGTCACACAAATTGGTAGAAAGGTTCACTGAGAAAGGTTATAATGAGGATGATTTATATAAAGAGGTGATAGATATTGGGAGAAAGGATAGAAACAACTTAATTAGGGGGGGTTATGTAAATAATAATAGATTAGGGGAGATTCCCTTCATCACAGAATTTTCAATTCAGCACAAACAGATGGAGCACATTTTTAAGAAACATTGGGGGGTATTATTACAAGATAGAACACTAAAGGGTGCACTGCCTGAACATCCACGATTTATATATAGAAAGGCCCCAAACCTAAAACAAATTCTGGCACCAAGTCTTGTAGAGGGTCCTCCGCGAGGGGGAACGCCGTTCTGGAGCCAGAATGGTTTTTTTCCTTGTAGAGGTTGTCAGGCCTGTGAGGAAAGTAATGGCACACGTAAAATAGAGGTGAACTCCTTTAGTTAAGGAAGGCAGTTCAAAATTATGCAGAACATCACGTGCAACAGTGTAGGGGTGGTGTACTTGCTGTGGTGTAGCTGCGGAAAACAATATATAGGAAGAACAACAAGAAAAATGAAGGAGAGGGTCCAGGAACATATTAGGAACATCAAAAGAGGTTTTTCTGGGCACAGTGTATCGGATCATTTCAGGACACATCACAATTGTGACCCTAAGCATCTATTTTTTTGTGGACTTGAGAAAATGAGGTATAGCTGGAGGGGGTGTCACAAGGTCAGACAGATATCGATGAGAGAGACTAAATGGATTTATAGTATGGGATCTATGACGCCAGGAGGTCACAACATAGAACTGGACCTAAACTGCTTCATTGCAGATAATTAAGAGGTATAATGAATCCCCAGTGATTGATTGGAGGAGATAGGAGAGAAATGACAGCATGTGCCTGGTGTCAATATGGATTGGTGTTATTGGTAACCTGTAGGGGGAGGAGTATATATATAAAACATGAGATCTGATGCTACAATGGTCACATATGGAAAATATCAGTGTAATGTATAATCAATATAATATGATAGAAGATGGTTTGATATCTCTTGCATTCAGTTCTCACTATTGTGTTTGTTTGTGAGGGTATTATCTTTCATGGAACATATTTCTTTATCTCATGTTGTACTATGTAAACGGGCTTTCCCCTGTGTTAGTACAAGGCGGTGGGAGGGGACAGCTAGCGGCCCTATGAGGGGAGGAGGGGGTGCTGGATGGAGGGACTAGCTGATGCCGTATATTATGCGGGCAGGGGGTATACCCATATGCTAATGAGAGGTTGGGCGTAAGTGCCGAACATGGCTGACGCCTGTGACGTAGGTTGGAGGTGTGCGGATGCGTCGGATTAACATCCGTACCCATATGCTAATGGGAAGGTGGGCGTAAGTGCCGAATATGGCTGACGCCTGTGACGTAGAGTGGAGGCGTGCGGATGCGCTGGACTAGCGTCATCCGTATGCGGAGGAGCCATTTCCTGGATGGGGAGGTAATGACCAATCGGAGAACAGCTAGTATTGGCCAATGGGGAGCCAGTAATAGCCACCTATGGGGACAGCAATCATTTAAATATCCTGGTTACACGTCCAATCCCCATGCTCCTGATGAGTCACGAGGGAGTGACGAAACTAGTCGAGCGGGGAGTTGGACGGACCAGGAAGTAAACGGCAGCGGCGTGTGAGGCCCCAGCGTGGAATCCATACTTAGCCCGGCTTGGCAACGGGGGAGAGCCCGTCATAAAAACTCTGTGCCCTATGTATCGCAAGTGACATGTGAGTGGAATATTTAATAAAGTTTTAGAGTTTTAAAAACGGTATCATGCTATGAGAACCTTTTGTTTGAGGTATTGGAATCACAGCATCTGGGCATATGAATATGAGATGAATGCATAAGGAGTCCAGGACCTGAGGCACTGGGGTACCCTGGAGGTGGGCGCTTATTGACCAGTCTAGCAGTGGTCGCACTGCGTCTGGTGAGTGTGTCTTAAATTGGTGATTCATGGTGGTGGAATATCAGAAGACTGAAGTACCTTTTGTGCATTGTTTGAACTGGACTATGATGTAAACTGATTTATAGATGTGCGCTGGACTTTTCATTGCAAAACGGTTGGAGTATTGCTGTACTCAGGTGGAAGCGCACTCTGGTCATAGGTTGTGTGAATACTAGCTTGAGCGCTTTGAATAATTGAATAGCATAATGTCTGGCTGCTGGCTGGGGTGCCTGGGTGCAGGTGGAGGTATCTGGCTGCTGGCTGGGGTACCTGGGTGCAGGTGGGGGTGTCTGGCTGCTGGCTGGTGTGCCTGGGTGAAGGTGGGGGTGTCTAGCTGCTGGCTGGGGGGCCTGGGTGCAGGTGAGGGTGTCTGGCTGCAGGCTGGGGTGCCTGGGTCCAGGTGGGGGTGTCTGGCTACTGGCTGGGGTGCCTGGGTGCAGGTGGGGGTGTCTGGTTGCATTCCTTTGTGCTATTGTTTTTATTAATAACTCATATTGTGATACAAGATCCTTAATTAGGGTTAGTTGTGTGCAGAGGTGGCCTTAGAGTGCGCGGGGCCTGGGGCGAGTGTCATACGCGGGGCCTAGAGACATATGCTGTGGATACACACACACACACACACACACACACACACACACACACACACGAATCACACTGTATAGTTTAGATAAGTAGGTGCCCCGCAGTATAGATTAGATAGGTGCCTGCAGTATACATTAGGTAGGTGTCCGCAGTATAGATTAGATAGGTAGGTTCCCCGCAGTATAGATTAGATAGGTAGGTTCCCCGCAGTATAGATTAGATAGGTGCCTGCAGTATAGATTAGATAGGTAGGTGCCCCGGAGTATAGATTAGATAGGTGCCTGCAGTATACATTAGGTAGGTGCCTGCAGTATAGATTAGATAGGTGTCCGCAGTATAGATTAGATAGGTGTCCGCAGCATAGATTAGATAGGTGTCCGCAGTATAGATTAGATAGGTAGGTTCCCCGCAGTATAGATTAGATAGGTGCCTGCAGTATAGATTAGATAGGTAGGTGCCTGCAGTATAGATTAGATAGGTGCCTGCAGTATAGATTAGATAGGTAGGTGCTCCGCAGTATAGATTAGATAGGTGCCTGCAGTATAGATTAGATAGGTGCCTGCAGTATACATTAGGTAGGTGCCTGCAGTATACATTAGGTAGGTGCCTGCAGTATAGATTAGATAGGTGCCTGCAGTATAGATTAGATAGGTGCCTGCAGTATAGATTAGATAGGTGCCTGCAGTATAGATTAGATAGGTGCCTGCAGTATAGATTAGATAGGTAGGTGCCTGCAGTATAGATTAGATAGGTAGGTGCCTGCAGTATAGATTAAATAGGTAGGTGCCCCACAGTATAGATTAGATAGGTAGGTGCCCCGCAGTATAGATTAGATAGGTGCCTGCAGTATAGATTAGATAGGTAGGTGCCCCGCAGTATACATTAGGTAGGTGCCTGCAGTATAGATTAGATAGGTAGGTGCCCCGCAGTATAGATTAGATAGGTAGGTGCCCCGCAGTATAGATTAGATAGGTGTCCCGCAGTATAGATTAGATAGGTAGGTACCCCGCAGTATAGATTAGATAGGTGCCTGCAGTACAGATTAGATAGGTGCCTGGAATACATGTTAGATGGGAAAGTGGCTGCAGCGGTGAGGAGAGTGGGCATAGTTGTTAAAAACTCACGTTTCTTCCTCCGATGCTCACAGCTTCCATCTCTTTCCTGTCCCGGCATCTGTGTATTGGTAACAGCGCCCTCTGGGATGACGTGACCGCATGTCACCACATACACAGATGCCGGGACAGGAAAGAGATGGAAGCTGTGAGCATCAGAGGAAGAAAAGTGAGTTTTTAACAACTATGCACGCTCTCCCCACCGCTGAAGAGAGTGCGGGACCTCTTCAGGCGCGGGGCCTGGTGCGATTACCCCACTTGCCACCCCCAAAGGCCGGCTCTGGTTGTGTGATTATATGCATTTACAGTCCTGGGGCTAGAGTTATGCACTTGAAGGCACTGTACTAACATTTCTGATGTGTGAAGTCTTTTTGCCAGAAATAAATAATTTAATATTTTGGACATTTCAGTCTTTTTTATTTTCTTATTTAATATATTCATAACTCTTCATGTAGAGCTGTTTATTGAAATTTATATCCTTTATCACATATGTGTGCTGTGATTATTCTTTAAATAGCTTGCCTACCATCGCTCCATATGCCAATCTCCATACCACTGACCTCTCCACCACCATGGAGAAGGTATCCTCTGGCCTCTCGGCTATTTCATCCTGGATGTCTGCCAGGTTCCTAAAATTAAACCTGGATAAGACTGAACTCCTAATCTTTCCACCCCGTGCTGCCTCACCCCCCACTGACCTCTACGTCACTGTCAATGGCACAATCATTCATCCAACCACACAAGCCCGCTGCCTGGGTGTCACCCTTGACTCGGCCCTCTCCTTCACCTCCCACATCCAAACCATAGCTAGGGCCTGCTATTTCCACCTACGCAACATCTCCAAGATCCGGCCTTTCCTGACCCCAGACACTGCCAAACTCCTTGTCCATGCCCTCATCATCTCCTGCCTGGACTACTGCAACTCCCTCCTGTCAGGCCTCCCTCAAAACCGCATAGCCCCCCTACAATCCATCATGAACGCAGCAGCCAGACTCATCTACTCCTCCCACCGTTCTGTCTCCACAACTCCCCTACGCAAATCCCTTCATTGGCTTCCAATTCACTTCAGAATTAGCTTCAAGGTCCTATGTTTGGCCTACAAATCCATGCACAAGTCCTGCCCAAGCTACATCTCTGACCTGGTCAACAGATATACACCTGGCCGCCCACTTCACTCCTCCAACAACCTCCTCTTAACCACCCCACGCATCTCGCACTCCCATGCACGACTGCAGGACTTAACTAGAGCTGCCCCCATCCTGTGGAACTCTCTCCCACTGCCCATCAGGCTCGCTCCCACCTTCAACACCTTCAAAAAAGCACTCAAAACTCACTTCTTCAAGGAGGCCTACATCAACTCAACACTGCCCTAATCCTTTCTGCCAATAACTTCTTGCTGCACCCCCTCCCTTTGTGTCACCAACCCCTCCCTCTAGATTGTAAGCCTTTGGCAGGGCCCTCTCCCCTTGTGTATCATACTTGACTGTGTGCACTTTACCCAGAATTTGGAACTTGTTACCACTCCAGTTTATGATCTGGCATTGTACTACTGTCTGCATTGTGTTGTGTATCTTTTGCTATTACCTGTATTGTTGTATCCATTGTCTATTACCTGTATTGTTCTGTCACCCCTGTTATCATTGTCTGTAACCTTATTTATTGCACAGCGCTGCGTAATATGTTGGCGCTATATAAATCTAATTAATAATAATAATCTCTGCATAGTATGGAGAGGGAAACTGTATAGGGGAGGGTGTGGTTTTGAAAAATTAGGGCATGGTTAAAGATGTGTCAGGGGGTTTGTCTTAATGTCCCTTTCTCCTGGCTCCAAAAGTTGGGAGGTATGGGTGCAGGTTGGGGTGTCTGGCTGCTGGCTGGGATGCCTGGGTGCAGGTGGGGGTGTCTGGCTCTTGGCTGGGGTGCCTGGGTGCAGGTGGGGGTGTCTGGCTGCTGGCTGGGATGCCTGGGTGCAGGTGGGGGTGTCTGGCTCTTGGCTGGGGTGCCTGGGTGCAGGTGGGGGTGTCTGGCTGCTGGCTGGGGTGCCTGGGTGCAGGTGGGGGTGTCTGGCTGCTGGCTGGGATGCCTGGGTGCAGGTAGGGGTGTCTGGCTCTTGGCTGGGGTGCCTGGGTGCAGGTGGGGGTGTCTGGCTGCTGGCTGGGGTGCCTGGGTGCAGGTGGGGGTGTCTGGCTGCTGGCTGGGATGCCTGGGTGCAGGTGGGGGTGTCTGGCTCTTGCTGGGGTGCCTGGGTGCAGGTGGGGGTTTCTGGCTGCTGGCTTGGGGTGCCTGGGTGAAGGTGAGGGTGTCTGGCTGCTGGCTGGGATGCCTGTGTGCAGGTGGGGGTGTCTGGCTCTTGGCTGGGATGCCTGGGTGCAGGTGGGGGTGTCTGGCTCTTGGCTGGGGTGCCCGGGTGCAGGTGGGGGTGTCTGGCTGCTGGCTGGGATGCCTGTGTGCAGGTGGGGGTGTCTGGCTCTTGGCTGGGGTGCCTGGGTGCAGGTGGGGGTGTCTGGCTGCTGGCTGGGGTGCCTGGGTGCAGGTGGGGGTGTCTGGCTGCTGGCTGGGGTACCTGGGTGCAGGTGGGGGTGTCTGGCTGCTGGCCTGGGGTGCCTGGGTGCAGGTGGGGGTGTCTGGCTCCTGGTTGGGGTGCCTGGGTGCAGGTGGGGGTGCCTGACTGCTGGCTGGGTGCCTGGGTGAAGGTGGAGTGCCTGGGTGCTAGCTGGGTGCATGGATGCTAGTGGCATGCCTGGGTGCTAGCTGCAGTCTTCTGGTGTGCCTGAAGGGGGAAAAAAAAACGTACCTGATGGAATTCTCCCAAGTCGTATCCACCCCAGGGCAGCGGGACAGAGCCTCGAAATTGGGACTGTGCCGGGGAAACGGGACTGTTGGGGGGTCTGCTAGCTTCAGTGAGCTGGGACTTCATACAGTACAATTCATAGAACAACCCCCTCACCCTCCTGTGTGAATGGATACAGTTCACTGAAGTTGTCTAACAACTTGGAGCTAGAATGAGTAAGTTTAAGTTTGAATGAGTAAGTTTAAGTTTGTTCAGGCATGGCTTGTGCCCAGAGCCGGGACAAGGTCCTCCAGCACCCAAGACTGAGACACCAAAGTGCTCCCCTCCATCCCTGCCACCCCAGCTGTCACACACTGATTGCTATTAGACTAAGAGGGCCACAGGGCCCACAACCTCCCCAACACCTTAATATCTAGTTATCTGGCTTGCAGTCACTGCTATCTATCCCCTTTTCTTATTTCTTTCTGCTTCAAACACAATTAGGAATGACAGCTGAATGAATTGTGCACCCCCTCCTACACTGCGCCCTGAGGCTGGAGCCTCTCCAGCCTATGCCTCGGCCCGGCCCTGCTTGTGCCATGGGTGCCACAGCACCATGGGCACCATTCTTACCCTTGTGCTGCATCGCCATGCCTGCCCACTGCGCTGTGCCGCCATGCCTTCCTTCATGCCTCCCTGTCTTTCAGACTGTGTTAGTGTTTGAAAAGAGGACAGAGAGGGAATAAGAAGAGCCATTTCTCCCAAAAAACCCTCAGCAAAATCCAGAGCCAAAAAAAAAATACAGGCCACCATAACACATGCGCGGAGTGAGAAAAGGAACTGTTTTTAGAGGGGAAGGGGGCACTGACTGAAGAGGGGGGGCGCAATTTCAGTATTTGCCATAGGCGCTATATTACCCAGATACGCCCCTGTGTGTTGGGTCCGGTCAGGTTACCTTAGATTGGCGTACTAGCAATAAATGTTATTCAAGGCCAGTTTTGACAATGTAGCAACAAATAATGTGCTGAATAATGTATTATTTGTTAGGCA
>NC_090655.1:284957584-284987584 GCF_040937935.1 Hyperolius riggenbachi | reverse complement strand
TCAAATGGCCCCTCCCCCCTCCCGCCAGTATAATACAGGTATACAGCGGCCCCTCCCTCCAGTATAATACAGGGATACAGCGGCCCCTCCCCCCTCCCTCCAGTATAATACAGGTATACAGCGGCCCCTCCCCCCTCCCTCCAGTATAATACAGGGATACAGCGGCCCCTCCCCCTCCCTCCAGTATAATACAGGGATACAGCAACCCCTCCCCCCTCCCTCCAGTATAATACAGGGATACAGCGGCCCCTCCCTCCAGTATAATACAGGGATACAGCGGCCCCTCCCCCCTCCCTCCAGTATAATACAGGGATACAGCGGCCCCTCCCCCCTCCCTCCAGTATAATACAGGGATACAGCGGCCCCTCCCCCCTCCCTCCAGTATAATACAGGGATACAGCGGCCCCTCCCCCCTCCCTCCAGTATAATACAGGTATACAGCGGCCCCTCCCCCCTCCCTCCAGTATAATACAGGTATACAGTGGCCCCTCCCCCCTCCCTCCAGTATAATACAGGTATACAGCGGCCCCTCCTCCCTCCCTCCAGTATAATACAGGGATACAGCGGCCCCTCCTCCCTCCCTCCAGTATAATACAGGGATACAGCGGCCCCTCCCCCCTCCCTCCAGTATAATACAGGGATACAGCGGCCCCTCCCCCTTCCCTCCAGTATAATACAGGGATACAGCGGCCCCTCCCCCTCCCTCCAGTATAATACAGGTATACAGCGGCCCCTCCCCCCTCCCTCCAGTATAATACAGGTATATAGCGGCCCCTCCTCCCTCCCTCCAGTATAATACAGGTATACAGCGGCCCCTCCCCCTCCCTCCAGTATAATACAGGGATATAGCGGCCCCTCCCCCTCCCTCCAGTATAATACAGGTATACAGCGGCCCCTCCCCCCTCCCTCCAGTATAATACAGGGATATAGCGGCCCCTCCCCCTCCCTCCAGTATAATACAGGTATACAGCGGCCCCTCCCCCCTCCCTCCAGTATAATACAGGGATACAGCGGATAATGTTCATGCAGTCATTTAAAGCGGACCTGAACTCAGGACTTCCTCTCTGCTCTATAATATATGCAACAGCATAATAACTTTTAAAGAAAAACATTTCTTTGTTACAGCTGATACAAATCCTGCAATAAATCTGCAGTGTTTCTCCGTCCTGCTTTCATGGAAGCAGACATGTTGTTACCATCCTGTGCTTTCAAATGGGCTTATCTGCCTTATCTGCCATGGCAGTCATGTGACTCAGGGGAGATATCAGATTACAACGTGTGATTAGTCACAGATGAGGGGGAACTAGACAGGCTAAACTCTCTAAATACATACAGGGTGCATTTCTCTCTGTTTCCCTTCTGTCCTGTGCAAGAGTTCAGCTCCGCTTTAACATGACAGATATACCATTAAACTTGGTTACAGATCACTATTGCATAGAGATAACCATCGGTCCATATCTTGTAAAATTTCTTCTTAGAACCTCTGTTGTCATATATAGCTGTGTAGGCAGGTATATCTGTGTGTGCAGAGCTGTGACTCTCAGTGATAGTGCGTAGCTGCAGCAGCTAGAACCTCTCTTGTCATATACAGCTGTGTAGGCAGGTATATCTGTGTGTGCAGAGCTGTGACTCTCAGTGATAGTGCGTAGCTGCAGAAGCTAGAACCTCTCTTGTCATATATAGCTGTGTAGGCAGGTATATCTGTGTGTGCAGAGCTCTGACTCTCAGTGATAGTGCGTAGCTGCAGCAGCTAGAACCTCTCTTGTCATATACAGCTGTGTAGGCAGGTATATCTGTGTGTGCAGAGCTGTGACTCTCAGTGATAGTGCGTAGGTGCAGCAGCTAGAACCTCTCTTGTCATATACAGCTGTGTAGGCAGGTATATCTGTGTGTGCAGAGCTGTGACTCTCAGTGATAGTGCGTAGGTGCAGCAGCTAGAACCTCTCTTGTCATATACAGCTGTGTAGGCAGGTATATCTGTGTGTGCAGAGCTCTGACTCTCAGTGATAGTGCGTAGGTGCAGCAGCTAGAACCTCTCTTGTCATATATAGCTGTGTAGGCAGGTATATCTGTGTGTGCAGAGCTCTGACTCTCAGTGATAGTGCGTAGGTGCAGCAGCTAGAACCTCTCTTGTCATATATAGCTGTGTAGGCAGGTAAATCTGTGTGTGCAGAGCTGTGACTCTCAGTGATAGTGCGTAGGTGCAGCAGCTAGAACCTCTGTTGTCATATATAGCTGTGTAGGCAGGTATATCTGTGTGTGCAGAGCTGTGACTCTCAGTGATAGTGCGTAGCTGCAGCAGCTAGAACCTCTCTTGTCATATATAGCTGTGTAGGCAGGTATAGCTGTGTGTGCAGAGCTCTGACTCTCAGTGATAGTGCGTAGCTGCAGCAGCTAGAACCTCTCTTGTCATATACAGCTGTGTAAGCAGGTATATCTGTGTGTGCAGAGCTGTGACTCTCAGTCATAGAGCGTAGGTGCAGCAGCTAGAACCTCTCTTGTCATATACAGCTGTGTAGGCAGGTATATCTGTGTGTGCAGAGCTGTGACTCTCAGTGATAGTGTGTAGGTGCAGCAGCTAGAACCTCTCTTGTCATATACAGCTGTGTAGGCAGGTATAGCTGTGTGTGCAGAGCTCTGACTCTCAGTGATAGTGCGTAGCTGCAGCAGCTAGAACCTCTCTTGTCATATATAGCTGTGTAGGCAGGTATATCTGTGTGTGCAGAGCTGTGACTCTCAGTGATAGTGTGTAGGTGCAGCAGCTAGAACCTCTCTTGTCATATACAGCTGTGTAGGCAGGTATATCTGTGTGTGCAGAGCTGTGACTCTCAGTGATAGTGCGTAGCTGCAGCAGCTAGAACCTCTCTTGTCATATACAGCTGTGTAAGCAGGTATATCTGTGTGTGCAGAGCTGTGACTCTCAGTGATAGTGCGTAGGTGCAGCAGCTAGAACCTCTCTTGTCATATATAGCTGTGTAGGCAGGTATATCTGTGTGTGCAGAGCTGTGACTCTCAGTGATAGTGCGTAGGTGCAGCAGCTAGAACCTCTCTTGTCATATACAGCTGTGTAGGCAGGTATATCTGTGTGTGCAGAGCTGTGACTCTCAGTGATAGTGCGTAGCTGCAGCAGCTAGAACCTCTCTTGTCATATACAGCTGTGTAGGCAGGTATATCTGTGTGTGCAGAGCTCTGACTCTCAGTGATAGTGTGTAGGTGCAGCAGCTAGAACCTCTCTTGTCATATACAGCTGTGTAGGCAGGTATATCTGTGTGTGCAGAGCTGTGACTCTCAGTGATAGTGCGTAGCTGCAGCAGCTAGAACCTCTCTTGTCATATACAGCTGTGTAGGCAGGTATATCTGTGTGTGCAGAGCTGTGACTCTCAGTGATAGTGCATAGGTGCAGCAGCTAGAACCTCTCTTGTCATATACAGCTGTGTAGGCAGGTATATCTGTGTGTGCAGAGCTGTGACTCTCAGTGATAGTGCGTAGGTGCAGCAGCTAGAACCTCTCTTGTCATATACAGCTGTGTAGGCAGGTATATCTGTGTGTGCAGAGCTGTGACTCTCAGTGATAGTGCGTAGGTGCAGCAGCTAGAACCTCTCTTGTCATATATAGCTGTGTAGGCAGGTATATCTGTGTGTGCAGAGCTGTGACTCTCAGTGATAGTGCGTAGGTGCAGCAGCTAGAACCTCTCTTGTCATATATAGCTGTGTAGGCAGGTATATCTGTGTGTGCAGAGCTGTGACTCTCAGTGATAGTGCGTAGGTGCAGCAGCTAGAACCTCTCTTGTCATATACAGCTGTGTAGGCAGGTATATCTGTGTGTGCAGAGCTCTGACTCTCAGTGATAGTGCGTAGCTGCAGCAGCTAGAACCTCTATTGTCATATACAGCTGTGTAGGCAGGTATATCTGTGTGTGCAGAGCTCTGACTCTCAGTGATAGTGTGTAGGTGCAGCAGCTAGAACCTCTATTGTCATATACAGCTGTGTAGGCAGGTATATCTGTGTGTGCAGAGCTGTGACTCTCAGTGATAGTGCGTAGGTGCAGCAGCTAGAACCTCTCTTGTCATATACAGCTGTGTAGGCAGGTATATCTGTGTGTGCAGAGCTGTGACTCTCAGTGATAGTGCGTAGCTGCAGCAGCTAGAACCTCTCTTGTCATATACAGCTGTGTAGGCAGGTATAGCTGTGTGTGCAGAGCTGTGACTCTCAGTGATAGTGTGTAGGTGCAGCAGCTAGAACCTCTCTTGTCATATACAGCTGTGTAGGCAGGTATATCTGTGTGTGCAGAGCTGTGACTCTCAGTGATAGTGCGTAGGTGCAGCAGCTAGAATCTCTCTTGTCATATATAGCTGTGTAGGCAGGTATATCTGTGTGTGCAGAGCTGTGACTCTCAGTGATAGTGCGGAGGTGCAGCAGCTAGAACCTCTCTTGTCATATACAGCTGTGTAGGCAGGTATAGCTGTGTGTGCAGAGCTGTGACTCTCAGTGATAGTGCGTAGCTGCAGCAGCTAGAACCTCTCTTGTCATATACAGCTGTGTAGGCAGGTATATCTGTGTGTGCAGAGCTCTGACTCTCAGTGATAGTGCGTAGGTGCAGCAGCTAGAACCTCTCTTGTCATATACAGCTGTGTAGGCAGGTATAGCTGTGTGTGCAGAGCTGTGACTCTCAGTGATAGTGCGTAGCTGCAGCAGCTAGAACCTCTCTTGTCATATATAGCTGTGTAGGCAGGTATATCTGTGTGTGCAGAGCTGTGACTCTCAGTGATAGTGCATAGGTGCAGCAGCTAGAACCTCTCTTGTCATATACAGCTGTGTAGGCAGGTATATCTGTGTGTGCAGAGCTGTGACTCTCAGTGATAGTGCGTAGCTGCAGCAGCTAGAACCTCTCTTGTCATATACAGCTGTGTAGGCAGGTATATCTGTGTGTGCAGAGCTGTGACTCTCAGTGATAGTGTGTAGGTGCAGCAGCTAGAACCTCTCTTGTCATATACAGCTGTGTAGGCAGGTATATCTGTGTGTGCAGAGCTGTGACTCTCAGTGATAGTGCGTAGCTGCAGCAGCTAGAACCTCTCTTGTCATATACAGCTGTGTAGGCAGGTATATCTGTGTGTGCAGAGCTGTGACTCTCAGTGATAGTGCGTAGCTGCAGCAGCTAGAACCTCTCTTGTCATATACAGCTGTGTAGGCAGGTATATCTGTGTGTGCAGAGCTCTGACTCTCAGTGATAGTGCGTAGGTGCAGCAGCTAGAACCTCTCTTGTCATATATAGCTGTGTAGGCAGGTATATCTGTGTGTGCAGAGCTCTGACTCTCAGTGATAGTGCGTAGGTGCAGCAGCTAGAACCTCTCTTGTCATATATAGCTGTGTAGGCAGGTATATCTGTGTGTGCAGAGCTGTGACTCTCAGTGATAGTGCGTAGGTGCAGCAGCTAGAACCTCTGTTGTCATATATAGCTGTGTAGGCAGGTATATCTGTGTGTGCAGAGCTGTGACTCTCAGTGATAGTGCGTAGCTGCAGCAGCTAGAACCTCTCTTGTCATATATAGCTGTGTAGGCAGGTATAGCTGTGTGTGCAGAGCTCTGACTCTCAGTGATAGTGCGTAGCTGCAGCAGCTAGAACCTCTCTTGTCATATACAGCTGTGTAAGCAGGTATATCTGTGTGTGCAGAGCTGTGACTCTCAGTCATAGAGCGTAGGTGCAGCAGCTAGAACCTCTCTTGTCATATACAGCTGTGTAGGCAGGTATATCTGTGTGTGCAGAGCTGTGACTCTCAGTGATAGTGTGTAGGTGCAGCAGCTAGAACCTCTCTTGTCATATACAGCTGTGTAGGCAGGTATAGCTGTGTGTGCAGAGCTCTGACTCTCAGTGATAGTGCGTAGCTGCAGCAGCTAGAACCTCTCTTGTCATATATAGCTGTGTAGGCAGGTATATCTGTGTGTGCAGAGCTGTGACTCTCAGTGATAGTGTGTAGGTGCAGCAGCTAGAACCTCTCTTGTCATATACAGCTGTGTAGGCAGGTATATCTGTGTGTGCAGAGCTGTGACTCTCAGTGATAGTGCGTAGCTGCAGCAGCTAGAACCTCTCTTGTCATATACAGCTGTGTAAGCAGGTATATCTGTGTGTGCAGAGCTGTGACTCTCAGTGATAGTGCGTAGGTGCAGCAGCTAGAACCTCTCTTGTCATATATAGCTGTGTAGGCAGGTATATCTGTGTGTGCAGAGCTGTGACTCTCAGTGATAGTGCGTAGGTGCAGCAGCTAGAACCTCTCTTGTCATATATAGCTGTGTAGGCAGGTATATCTGTGTGTGCAGAGCTGTGACTCTCAGTGATAGTGCGTAGCTGCAGCAGCTAGAACCTCTCTTGTCATATACAGCTGTGTAGGCAGGTATATCTGTGTGTGCAGAGCTCTGACTCTCAGTGATAGTGTGTAGGTGCAGCAGCTAGAACCTCTCTTGTCATATACAGCTGTGTAGGCAGGTATATCTGTGTGTGCAGAGCTGTGACTCTCAGTGATAGTGCGTAGCTGCAGCAGCTAGAACCTCTCTTGTCATATACAGCTGTGTAGGCAGGTATATCTGTGTGTGCAGAGCTGTGACTCTCAGTGATAGTGCATAGGTGCAGCAGCTAGAACCTCTCTTGTCATATACAGCTGTGTAGGCAGGTATATCTGTGTGTGCAGAGCTGTGACTCTCAGTGATAGTGCGTAGGTGCAGCAGCTAGAACCTCTCTTGTCATATACAGCTGTGTAGGCAGGTATATCTGTGTGTGCAGAGCTGTGACTCTCAGTGATAGTGCGTAGGTGCAGCAGCTAGAACCTCTCTTGTCATATATAGCTGTGTAGGCAGGTATATCTGTGTGTGCAGAGCTGTGACTCTCAGTGATAGTGCGTAGGTGCAGCAGCTAGAACCTCTCTTGTCATATATAGCTGTGTAGGCAGGTATATCTGTGTGTGCAGAGCTGTGACTCTCAGTGATAGTGCGTAGGTGCAGCAGCTAGAACCTCTCTTGTCATATACAGCTGTGTAGGCAGGTATATCTGTGTGTGCAGAGCTCTGACTCTCAGTGATAGTGCGTAGCTGCAGCAGCTAGAACCTCTATTGTCATATACAGCTGTGTAGGCAGGTATATCTGTGTGTGCAGAGCTCTGACTCTCAGTGATAGTGTGTAGGTGCAGCAGCTAGAACCTCTATTGTCATATACAGCTGTGTAGGCAGGTATATCTGTGTGTGCAGAGCTGTGACTCTCAGTGATAGTGCGTAGGTGCAGCAGCTAGAACCTCTCTTGTCATATACAGCTGTGTAGGCAGGTATATCTGTGTGTGCAGAGCTGTGACTCTCAGTGATAGTGCGTAGCTGCAGCAGCTAGAACCTCTCTTGTCATATACAGCTGTGTAGGCAGGTATAGCTGTGTGTGCAGAGCTGTGACTCTCAGTGATAGTGTGTAGGTGCAGCAGCTAGAACCTCTCTTGTCATATACAGCTGTGTAGGCAGGTATATCTGTGTGTGCAGAGCTGTGACTCTCAGTGATAGTGCGTAGGTGCAGCAGCTAGAATCTCTCTTGTCATATATAGCTGTGTAGGCAGGTATATCTGTGTGTGCAGAGCTGTGACTCTCAGTGATAGTGCGGAGGTGCAGCAGCTAGAACCTCTCTTGTCATATACAGCTGTGTAGGCAGGTATAGCTGTGTGTGCAGAGCTGTGACTCTCAGTGATAGTGCGTAGCTGCAGCAGCTAGAACCTCTCTTGTCATATACAGCTGTGTAGGCAGGTATATCTGTGTGTGCAGAGCTCTGACTCTCAGTGATAGTGCGTAGGTGCAGCAGCTAGAACCTCTCTTGTCATATACAGCTGTGTAGGCAGGTATAGCTGTGTGTGCAGAGCTGTGACTCTCAGTGATAGTGCGTAGCTGCAGCAGCTAGAACCTCTCTTGTCATATATAGCTGTGTAGGCAGGTATATCTGTGTGTGCAGAGCTGTGACTCTCAGTGATAGTGCATAGGTGCAGCAGCTAGAACCTCTCTTGTCATATACAGCTGTGTAGGCAGGTATATCTGTGTGTGCAGAGCTGTGACTCTCAGTGATAGTGCGTAGCTGCAGCAGCTAGAACCTCTCTTGTCATATACAGCTGTGTAGGCAGGTATATCTGTGTGTGCAGAGCTGTGACTCTCAGTGATAGTGTGTAGGTGCAGCAGCTAGAACCTCTCTTGTCATATACAGCTGTGTAGGCAGGTATATCTGTGTGTGCAGAGCTGTGACTCTCAGTGATAGTGCGTAGCTGCAGCAGCTAGAACCTCTCTTGTCATATACAGCTGTGTAGGCAGGTATATCTGTGTGTGCAGAGCTGTGACTCTCAGTGATAGTGCGTAGCTGCAGCAGCTAGAACCTCTCTTGTCATATACAGCTGTGTAGGCAGGTATAGCTGTGTGTGCAGAGCTGTGACTCTCAGTGATAGTGTGTAGGTGCAGCAGCTAGAACCTCTCTTGTCATATATAGCTGTGTAGGCAGGTATAGCTGTGTGTGCAGAGCTGTGACTCTCAGTGATAGTGCATAGCTGCAGCAGCTAGAACCTCTCTTGTCATATATAGCTGTGTAGGCAGGTATATCTGTGTGTGCAGAGCTGTGACTCTCAGTGATAGTGCGTAGGTGCAGCAGCTAGAACCTCTCTTGTCATATATAGCTGTGTAGGCAGGTATATCTGTGTGTGCAGAGCTGTGACTCTCAGTGATAGTGCGTAGGTGCAGCAGCTAGAACCTCTCTTGTCATATATAGCTGTGTAGGCAGGTATATCTGTGTGTGCAGAGCTGTGACTCTCAGTGATAGTGCGTAGCTGCAGCAGCTAGAACCTCTCTTGTCATATACAGCTGTGTAGGCAGGTATATCTGTGTGTGCAGAGCTCTGACTCTCAGTGATAGTGTGTAGGTGCAGCAGCTAGAACCTCTCTTGTCATATACAGCTGTGTAGGCAGGTATATCTGTGTGTGCAGAGCTGTGACTCTCAGTGATAGTGCGTAGCTGCAGCAGCTAGAACCTCTCTTGTCATATACAGCTGTGTAGGCAGGTATATCTGTGTGTGCAGAGCTGTGACTCTCAGTGATAGTGCATAGGTGCAGCAGCTAGAACCTCTCTTGTCATATACAGCTGTGTAGGCAGGTATATCTGTGTGTGCAGAGCTGTGACTCTCAGTGATAGTGCGTAGGTGCAGCAGCTAGAACCTCTCTTGTCATATACAGCTGTGTAGGCAGGTATATCTGTGTGTGCAGAGCTGTGACTCTCAGTGATAGTGCGTAGGTGCAGCAGCTAGAACCTCTCTTGTCATATATAGCTGTGTAGGCAGGTATATCTGTGTGTGCAGAGCTGTGACTCTCAGTGATAGTGCGTAGGTGCAGCAGCTAGAACCTCTCTTGTCATATATAGCTGTGTAGGCAGGTATATCTGTGTGTGCAGAGCTGTGACTCTCAGTGATAGTGCGTAGGTGCAGCAGCTAGAACCTCTCTTGTCATATACAGCTGTGTAGGCAGGTATATCTGTGTGTGCAGAGCTCTGACTCTCAGTGATAGTGCGTAGCTGCAGCAGCTAGAACCTCTATTGTCATATACAGCTGTGTAGGCAGGTATATCTGTGTGTGCAGAACTCTGACTCTCAGTGATAGTGCGTAGGTGCAGCAGCTAGAACCTCTCTTGTCATATACAGCTGTGTAGGCAGGTATAGCTGTGTGTGCAGAGCTGTGACTCTCAGTGATAGTGCGTAGCTGCAGCAGCTAGAACCTCTCTTGTCATATACAGCTGTGTAGGCAGGTATATCTGTGTGTGCAGAGCTGTGACTCTCAGTGATAGTGCATAGGTGCAGCAGCTAGAACCTCTGTTGTCATATACAGCTGTGTAGGCAGGTATAGCTGTGTGTGCAGAGTTGTGACTCTCAGTGATAGTGCGGAGGTGCAGCAGCTAGAACCTCTCTTGTCATATACAGCTGTGTAGGCAGGTATATCTGTGTGTGCAGAGCTGTGACTCTCAGTGATAGTGCGTAGCTGCAGCAGCTAGAACCTCTCTTGTCATATACAGCTGTGTAGGCAGGTATATCTGTGTGTGCAGAGCTCTGACTCTCAGTGATAGTGCGTAGCTGCAGCAGCTAGAACCTCTCTTGTCATATACAGCTGTGTAGGCAGGTATATCTGTGTGTGCAGAGCTGTGACTCTCAGTGATAGTGTGTAGGTGCAGCAGCTAGAACCTCTCTTGTCATATACAGCTGTGTAGGCAGGTATATCTGTGTGTGCAGAGCTGTGACTCTCAGTGATAGTGTGTAGGTGCAGCAGCTAGAACCTCTCTTGTCATAGCGGAAAATTGTATACTTACCTATCGGTAATTTTCCTTTCCTGATGCATCCATGGCAGCACCTATGGGTAGTAGTCCCGCCCCCTACCCTGATAGGACAGGTATCTAGATAAATTAAAGGTAGTAGGACTCCACCCCGTCTAACCTGTCGGACTTACCGAGATATGGGTGGGCCCTATGTGCTGCCATGGATGCATCAGGAAAGGAAAATTACCGATAGGTAAGTATACAATTTTCCGCTTTCCTAATGCCTCCATGGCAGCACCTATGGGTTCTAACTAGTCACAAGAAAAAATAGAGGGAGGGAGACCATTGCCTGTGCACCAAACAAAAAGGATTTATTACTTCACAGAATAATCAAACAAAATTTTATGTCATTATGGATTAACTGAAGAATTAACAGACAATACTGTCTTTCCAAACTCTATAGAGGAATTTGCAGCTAGGTTAACCCTATAGTGCTGCATGAACGTATTAATTGTTTTCCAATTGGCCGCTTGACATATTCGGTCCGCCGACACTCCTGAATACGCTGCCCAAGAGGTTGAGATGGACCTGGTCGAGTGCGCCACAATATTTGTTGGAGGTTCCTGACCGACAGCCCTGTATGCCGCTTGAATCGTCTTTACTATCCAAGATGAAATCGTTCTTGAAGAGGCGGCCTCGCCTTTTCTGTAACCCGTTGGTATTACAAACAATGTTTCCGTTTTGCGGAACTCCGAAGTTGCTTCAAGGTAACATTTGAGCATACGCCCCACGTCTAGTTTGTGAGGTGTTGATGACTGGTCCTCCTGGAAAGTGGGAAGCGTCCAGTCCTGGTTATAGTGAAACACTGTGGAGACCTTGGGTATGAAATGCTGTAAAGGTCGAATGACTACCCTATCCGGGAAGAAACAGAGATATGGCTCCTTAGTTCCGATTGCTTGCAGTTCAGATACTCTTCTCGCGGATGATACCGCAGTCAGGAATACCGTCTTCATCGTGAGGTTCCACAGTGAACAGGACTCTAGTGGTTCGAACGGAGCCCCCGATAAGGCCTGTAGTACTACTGGCAAGTCCCATTTTGGGAAAACATTCTTCCTAGGCGGCTTGATTTTCATTACGCCCCTCAAGAATTGGATTACTAGGGGGTTGAAAGCCCATCTTACATTTGTTAGGGCCGACAAAGCTGTTACCTGCACCTTTAGTGCCGCATAGCTGAGCCCTCTCTCAAGACCGGTCTGTAGGAATGCCAGTAGGTTGCAGGGTTCTGGGGACTTGTGATCAAAACTGTGGTCCCTTGCGTAATCGATGAACTTGCTCCAGATCTGATGGTAAGCTCTATTTGTCGAAGGTTTCCGAGATTTTAGAATGGTGGTAATGACGTTTTCAGAACAACCAGCCTCCCTTAGCCTCTCCCCTTCAAGAGCCAGGCCGTTAAATGTAGTCTCTGAGGATCCGGATGCCGAATAGGCCCTTGTATCAGAATGTCTGGTGTTGTCGGCAACATCCACGGGGGTCTGATCTTTAGTTCCCATAACAGTGGGAACCAGGGTCGATGGCTCCAAAATGGTATAACAGCGATTACAGTCACCTTCTCTCTCGCAAGTCTCCTGAGCACTCTGTTGATCATCGGGATCGGAGGGAACATATAGGCCAGTCGGCAGTTCCATGCTGCTGTGATTACATCCGTACCCTCTGCCAACGTACATGCATTTCTGGAGATGAAGCGTATGCATTTCCTGTTCTGTGCTGTCGCCATCAGGTCTATCTCCGGACTGCCCCAACGGTCGCATAGGGTCTGAAACACCTTCTGGTTCAGAGTCCATTCGTTGTTGTCGATAGACACTCTGCTCAGATAATCCGCTTTCCTGTTGGATGGCCCCGGAATGTACAACGCTCTGAGATTGCTCAAATGTTCTTCTGCAAACTGCATTAGCGGTGCCGTCTGTTGTAGCAGTCTGAGGCTGCGGGTTCCCCCCTGTCTGTTTATATAAGCTACAGCCGTTCGGTTGTCGCTCCTGATAAGGACAGATTTGTTGCTGATCTGGGGAAGAAAATAGCGTAGTGCCTGTAGAATAGCTCTCAGTTCCAAGATATTCGCCGGTTCCCTGCATGGCTGTTGTTTCCATACACCTTGTATCGATTGGGTTGCTGAGTATGCTCCCCAACCTCTGGAGCTTGCGTCGGTTGTTATCATAAACTGCTTCACCTCCTCTATCAGTTGGTATTTGCACAGATTCATCGGATTCATCCACCATGTTAGACTGCTTTTCATTGACGGTGTAATCTCTATCCACTGTTGCATCTCTTGTTTGCGCCATTGATTCAAGAAGTTCCACTGGAATGGCCTGGTGTGCCATTGTGCCCATCTCAACATGGGTATAGTTGCTGTCAATGTCCCCAGTAGACTTAAGCATTGTCTGGCACGAAGATGAGGAGACGAGATTGTGTGTTCCACCTTCCTGATTATGTTTGCCTTTTTCTCCTCTGGTAGACTGACTGAGTTGAAGGTTGTTTGAAATCTCGCGCCTAGGAAGGTTATATCTTGTGTTGGAAGTAGCTGGCTCTTGCGCCAACTTATCAGCCATCCAAACTGTTGTAAAGTCTGTATTAAAGTCTCCCTCTGTTTCATTATCTGTGTCTGACTCTGGGCTAGCAGGATAATGTCGTCCAGGTAATGATAAACTCGAAGACCTTTCAGACGTAGTAGGGCTATTACCTGGACTAGCACCTTTGTAAAAGTCCTCGGGGCAGTACTTATTCCGAAGGGCAAACAGGCAAACTGGAAGTGTTTCTCTCCTATAGCAAAACGCAGAAAACGCTGATAATCCGGTCTTATGGGGATATGCAAATATGCGTCCTCTAGGTCGATTGATAGCATCCAGTCTGCCACTCTGGTGGCTAATATTATCGACTGCAGCGACTCCATCTTGAACCGTGGTAACTTGATTAGGCTGTTCAAAGTTCTTAGGTCTAAGACTGGTCTTAGCTCCCCTGTTTTCTTTGTAACAAAGAACAGTGGTGAGTAGACTCCTTGTCCTCTCTCCTGAGGTGGTACTACTAGAATTGCCTTTTTCCGCAGTAAGTCTTGGATGTATGTTGTTAAGATAGTCCCTCTCTCTTGCGAGTTTGGAATTCTCGTGGGTACAAATAGGGAATCTGGAGGGTCTCGCTTGAATGTCCACTTGTGCCCGTCTCTCACTGTGGATATCACCCAAGGGTTCCGACAGTTGTCCGCCCAGATCTGCCCGAAGGCCTGAAGTCTTCCACCCACCGGGCATACCTGGGCGAGCGCACCATCAAAAGCCCTTTGCGGAAGTGCCTGAAGAGGTTGAGGCCTTTTGTTTATTCAGCCTAGTAAGGGTCGCTTGACCCCCCTGCCAGGTCTTCTTATAATCTCTTCCGGGCCGGTAGGATCTGGAGCTTCTGAAGCGCGCTTGCTGACCTCTATTTTGCTGACCAGTAAATGGTCTCTTGGGTCTTCGGTCCTGCGGAATAAGACCGGACTTCCCTCCAGTGACTCTGGTTATCGCTTTGTCCATGCGTTCGCCGAATAGGTTGCCTCCGTCAAACGGGATCTTGCACCAATTCTGCTTTGAATTGGGGTCGGCCGCCCACGACTTAAGCCACAGAGCTCGTCTAGTGGTCACGCTGAGGAGCATAGACCTCGCTGTTGAGCGTATGATGTCCACCGCTGCTTCTCCCAAAAAATCTCCTGTTAGTCTGAATTCTTGTAGCGAGTCGATTAGGGTTTCCTTATCGGTATCACCTGCAATCGCAGTCTCCAGATTGTCTGTCCAGGCATGTATGGCTTTCGCTACAGATGTCAATGCGATTGCAGGCTTCATTGCTCCGCCAGAGACTGTGTACGCTTTTTTGAGGTCGAAGTCCATCTTTCTATCGATAGTGTCCTTAAACGATATGGCATCCTCCAGTGGAAGCGTGACGTGTTTGGCCAGCCTGACTACTGAGGCATCTACCACGGGAGCATTGTCTAAGGATTTTGAATGTTCTTCGTGTAACGGGTAGAGCTTGGCCAGCTTGTTTGCTATTGCTACTTTCTTTTCAGTCTTTTCCCATTCATCTTGTATGACTTGGTTTATCTCCTCCATAACTGGAAATGGTGTACATGATTTTTTAAGATGCTTGTAGTAGGTCCTTCTTTTCTTATCCTGTTTTGAATCCTCATCTGATTCCTCTTCCCACTCGATGGCCTGTCTCACCGCCTTAACATAAGGCTCTACCAGGGCGAAGTTAAACCCCACTTCTGTTTCCTGGATCTCTGTTTCCGCCTGTTGTTGAGCGGTTGAAGGTACCGGTTCTGAGGTAGGCGCTGTTTGTGGCAGGTTTGCTATGTACTCTGCCATGGATTCTTGTACCGCCTGCTTAATTAACTGCGATACTTCCACAGGTGGTTGTTCTTCCCGGGACATTTGCATGAAACACGTTCCACAGACCAGTTTCCCTGGTAAAGTATTTTCTCCACATGCCCAGCAGTGCTTGTGTGATCTCTTTTTGCGATGTTTCTTGGGAGAGCCGCCCTCTGGATGATCCTTCCTCTTCGAGGTACTGGCCACCTCCGAGGAATGGCTTGATTGCAGTCTTCTGGGGCTGTCAGGAGACATAATTGTATGTCTTAGAATCTTCGCACTCTTTTCCTAAAAAAAAAAAACACAAACCTACCTTAAGCACCACATACCTGTCAGTGTGAGGCTGGTCTGTATTAGGCGCTAGAGGGTCCATACTGGAGATCGGATAAAGAGTCAATCTGCAACAGAACAGAGAGACAAAACCCAAACTGAGACTCCAGCATGCAATGAGGCTGATTGGTATGCGAAGTGTAAGGTAGGCAAAAAGTAAATACATTCTTTTACCCACCTTGATCGGAGAAGTACACTCCCAAGTGTTCCACAGTGGCAGCTCGGTTCCAGCAGCAGCAGACCTCGCTCCCGCACGTAGGACGCCAAAACCGCCATTGTCTGCCTCTAAAAGGCTTCCCCAGCCCTTCCCCTAGGCAGTCTCCACCCCCAGGACTGTGCTGGAGGCCTGGAGCGCACCAGAGAGCGACCCAGGTCGGACCACTTCCTACTTCCGGGTGCGAGGAGCGCAACTGGAAGTGACGTCATGCCGCTCTCCGGCCGCCCAATCAGTGCAGTGCAACCGCCGCAGCGGCGGAGCAAAACGCGCCTGGACCCTCTGCCCTCTACACCGGCATTTAGCCAGCCAAAGTCTGTGCGGCGAGCGGCAAAGAGAAGCTTTTAGCTTCCCACCTGACAGCCCCTCCGGAAGCCTGGACGCACATCATGGACCCCCAAAGACCAGCAGAAACGGGGTCGGCCATAAGACTCTATTAGAGTTTATTAGGCCCACTCCCCAGGAGAGGCTGAACCTGGGGGAAAACCACTGCAGATATGGGTGCACAGCTCCTAGAACACCTGTCGAGGTAAGGACGAAAAAATTAGACGGGGTGGAGTCCTACTACCTTTAATTTATCTAGATACCTGTCCTATCAGGGTAGGGGGCGGGACTACTACCCATAGGTGCTGCCATGGAGGCATTAGGAAATATAGCTGTGTAGGCAGGTATAGCTGTGTGTGCAGAGCTGTGACTCTCAGTGATAGTGCATAGCTGCAGCAGCTAGAACCTCTCTTGTCATATATAGCTGTGTAGGCAGGTATATCTGTGTGTGCAGAGCTGTGACTCTCAGTGATAGTGCGTAGGTGCAGCAGCTAGAACCTCTCTTGTCATATATAGCTGTGTAGGCAGGTATATCTGTGTGTGCAGAGCTGTGACTCTCAGTGATAGTGCGTAGGTGCAGCAGCTAGAACCTCTCTTGTCATATATAGCTGTGTAGGCAGGTATATCTGTGTGTGCAGAGCTGTGACTCTCAGTGATAGTGCGTAGCTGCAGCAGCTAGAACCTCTCTTGTCATATACAGCTGTGTAGGCAGGTATATCTGTGTGTGCAGAGCTCTGACTCTCAGTGATAGTGTGTAGGTGCAGCAGCTAGAACCTCTCTTGTCATATACAGCTGTGTAGGCAGGTATATCTGTGTGTGCAGAGCTGTGACTCTCAGTGATAGTGCGTAGCTGCAGCAGCTAGAACCTCTCTTGTCATATACAGCTGTGTAGGCAGGTATATCTGTGTGTGCAGAGCTGTGACTCTCAGTGATAGTGCATAGGTGCAGCAGCTAGAACCTCTCTTGTCATATACAGCTGTGTAGGCAGGTATATCTGTGTGTGCAGAGCTGTGACTCTCAGTGATAGTGCGTAGGTGCAGCAGCTAGAACCTCTCTTGTCATATACAGCTGTGTAGGCAGGTATATCTGTGTGTGCAGAGCTGTGACTCTCAGTGATAGTGCGTAGGTGCAGCAGCTAGAACCTCTCTTGTCATATATAGCTGTGTAGGCAGGTATATCTGTGTGTGCAGAGCTGTGACTCTCAGTGATAGTGCGTAGGTGCAGCAGCTAGAACCTCTCTTGTCATATATAGCTGTGTAGGCAGGTATATCTGTGTGTGCAGAGCTGTGACTCTCAGTGATAGTGCGTAGGTGCAGCAGCTAGAACCTCTCTTGTCATATACAGCTGTGTAGGCAGGTATATCTGTGTGTGCAGAGCTCTGACTCTCAGTGATAGTGCGTAGCTGCAGCAGCTAGAACCTCTATTGTCATATACAGCTGTGTAGGCAGGTATATCTGTGTGTGCAGAGCTCTGACTCTCAGTGATAGTGTGTAGGTGCAGCAGCTAGAACCTCTATTGTCATATACAGCTGTGTAGGCAGGTATATCTGTGTGTGCAGAGCTGTGACTCTCAGTGATAGTGCGTAGGTGCAGCAGCTAGAACCTCTCTTGTCATATACAGCTGTGTAGGCAGGTATATCTGTGTGTGCAGAGCTGTGACTCTCAGTGATAGTGCGTAGCTGCAGCAGCTAGAACCTCTCTTGTCATATACAGCTGTGTAGGCAGGTATAGCTGTGTGTGCAGAGCTGTGACTCTCAGTGATAGTGTGTAGGTGCAGCAGCTAGAACCTCTCTTGTCATATACAGCTGTGTAGGCAGGTATATCTGTGTGTGCAGAGCTGTGACTCTCAGTGATAGTGCGTAGGTGCAGCAGCTAGAATCTCTCTTGTCATATATAGCTGTGTAGGCAGGTATATCTGTGTGTGCAGAGCTGTGACTCTCAGTGATAGTGCGGAGGTGCAGCAGCTAGAACCTCTCTTGTCATATACAGCTGTGTAGGCAGGTATAGCTGTGTGTGCAGAGCTGTGACTCTCAGTGATAGTGCGTAGCTGCAGCAGCTAGAACCTCTCTTGTCATATACAGCTGTGTAGGCAGGTATATCTGTGTGTGCAGAGCTCTGACTCTCAGTGATAGTGCGTAGGTGCAGCAGCTAGAACCTCTCTTGTCATATACAGCTGTGTAGGCAGGTATAGCTGTGTGTGCAGAGCTGTGACTCTCAGTGATAGTGCGTAGCTGCAGCAGCTAGAACCTCTCTTGTCATATACAGCTGTGTAGGCAGGTATATCTGTGTGTGCAGAGCTGTGACTCTCAGTGATAGTGCATAGGTGCAGCAGCTAGAACCTCTGTTGTCATATACAGCTGTGTAGGCAGGTATAGCTGTGTGTGCAGAGCTGTGACTCTCAGTGATAGTGCGGAGGTGCAGCAGCTAGAACCTCTCTTGTCATATACAGCTGTGTAGGCAGGTATATCTGTGTGTGCAGAGCTGTGACTCTCAGTGATAGTGCGTAGCTGCAGCAGCTAGAACCTCTCTTGTCATATACAGCTGTGTAGGCAGGTATATCTGTGTGTGCAGAGCTCTGACTCTCAGTGATAGTGCGTAGCTGCAGCAGCTAGAACCTCTCTTGTCATATACAGCTGTGTAGGCAGGTATATCTGTGTGTGCAGAGCTGTGACTCTCAGTGATAGTGTGTAGGTGCAGCAGCTAGAACCTCTCTTGTCATATACAGCTGTGTAGGCAGGTATATCTGTGTGTGCAGAGCTGTGACTCTCAGTGATAGTGCGTAGCTGCAGCAGCTAGAACCTCTCTTGTCATATACAGCTGTGTAGGCAGGTATATCTGTGTGTGCAGAGCTGTGACTCTCAGTGATAGTGCGTAGCTGCAGCAGCTAGAACCTCTCTTGTCATATACAGCTGTGTAGGCAGGTATATCTGTGTGTGCAGAGCTGTGACTCTCAGTGATAGTGTGTAGGTGCAGCAGCTAGAACCTCTCTTGTCATATATAGCTGTGTAGGCAGGTATAGCTGTGTGTGCAGAGCTGTGACTCTCAGTGATAGTGCATAGCTGCAGCAGCTAGAACCTCTCTTGTCATATATAGCTGTGTAGGCAGGTATATCTGTGTGTGCAGAGCTGTGACTCTCAGTGATAGTGCATAGCTGCAGCAGCTAGAACCTCTCTTGTCATATATAGCTGTGTAGGCAGGTATATCTGTGTGTGCAGAGCTGTGACTCTCAGTGATAGTGCGTAGGTGCAGCAGCTAGAACCTCTCTTGTCATATACAGCTGTGTAGGCAGGTATATCTGTGTGTGCAGAGCTGTGACTCTCAGTGATAGTGCGGAGGTGCAGCAGCTAGAACCTCTCTTGTCATATACAGCTGTGTAGGCAGGTATATCTGTGTGTGCAGAGCTGTGACTCTCAGTGATAGTGCGGAGGTGCAGCAGCTAGAACCTCTCTTGTCATATACAGCTGTGTAAGCAGGTATAGCTGTGTGTGCAGAGCTGTGACTCTCAGTGATAGTGCGTAGCTGCAGCAGCTAGAACCTCTCTTGTCATATATAGCTGTGTAGGCAGGTATATCTGTGTGTGCAGAGCTGTGACTCTCAGTGATAGTGCATAGGTGCAGCAGCTAGAACCTCTCTTGTCATATACAGCTGTGTAGGCAGGTATATCTGTGTGTGCAGAGCTGTGACTCTCAGTGATAGTGCGTAGCTGCAGCAGCTAGAACCTCTCTTGTCATATATAGCTGTGTAGGCAGGTATATCTGTGTGTGCAGAGCTGTTACTCTCAGTGATAGTGCGTAGCTGCAGCAGCTAGAACCTCTCTTGTCATATATAGCTGTGTAGGCAGGTATATCTGTGTGTGCAGAGCTGTGACTCTCAGTGATAGTGTGTAGCTGCAGCAGCTAGAACCTCTCTTGTCATATACAGCTGTGTAGGCAGGTATATCTGTGTGTGCAGAGCTGTGACTCTCAGTGATAGTGCGTAGGTGCAGCAGCTAGAACCTCTCTTGTCATATATAGCTGTGTAGGCAGGTATATCTGTGTGTGCAGAGCTCTGACTCTCAGTGATAGTGCGTAGCTGCAGCAGCTAGAACCTCTCTTGTCATATACAGCTGTGTAGGCAGGTATATCTGTGTGTGCAGAGCTGTGACTCTCAGTGATAGTGCGTAGGTGCAGCAGCTAGAACCTCTCTTGTCATATACAGCTGTGTAAGCAGGTATATCTGTGTGTGCAGAGCTGTGACTCTCAGTGATAGTGCGTAGGTGCAGCAGCTAGAACCTCTCTTGTCATATACAGCTGTGTAAGCAGGTATATCTGTGTGTGCAGAGCTGTGACTCTCAGTGATAGTGCGTAGGTGCAGCAGCTAGAACCTCTCTTGTCATATACAGCTGTGTAGGCAGGTATATCTGTGTGTGCAGAGCTGTGACTCTCAGTGATAGTGCGTAGGTGCAGCAGCTAGAACCTCTCTTGTCATATATAGCTGTGTAGGCAGGTATATCTGTGTGTGCAGAGCTGTGACTCTCAGTGATAGTGCGTAGGTGCAGCAGCTAGAACCTCTCTTGTCATATACAGCTGTGTAGGCAGGTATATCTGTGTGTGCAGAGCTGTGACTCTCAGTGATAGTGCGTAGCTGCAGCAGCTAGAACCTCTCTTGTCATATATAGCTGTGTAGGCAGGTATATCTGTGTGTGCAGAGCTGTGACTCTCAGTGATAGTGCGTAGGTGCAGCAGCTAGAACCTCTCTTGTCATATATAGCTGTGTAGGCAGGTATATCTGTGTGTGCAGAGCTGTGACTCTCAGTGATAGTGCGTAGGTGCAGCAGCTAGAACCTCTCTTGCCATATACAGCTGTGTAGGCAGGTATATCTGTGTGTGCAGAGCTGTGACTCTCAGTGATAGTGCGTAGGTGCAGCAGCTAGAACCTCTCTTGTCATATATAGCTGTGTAGGCAGGTATATCTGTGTGTGCAGAGCTGTGACTCTCAGTGATAGTGCGTAGCTGCAGCAGCTAGAACCTCTCTTGTCATATATAGCTGTGTAGGCAGGTATATCTGTGTGTGCAGAGCTGTGACTCTCAGTGATAGTGCGTAGGTGCAGCAGCTAGAACCTCTGTTGTCATATACAGCTGTGTAGGCAGGTATATCTGTGTGTGCAGAGCTGTGACTCTCAGTGATAGTGCGTAGGTGCAGCAGCTAGAACCTCTCTTGTCATATACAGCTGTGTAGGCAGGTATATCTGTGTGTGCAGAGCTGTGACTCTCAGTGATAGTGCGTAGCTGCAGCAGCTAGAACCTCTCTTGTCATATACAGCTGTGTAGGCAGGTATATCTGTGTGTGCAGAGCTGTGACTCTCAGTGATAGTGCGTAGGTGCAGCAGCTAGAACCTCTCTTGTCATATACAGCTGTGTAGGCAGGTATATCTGTGTGTGCAGAGCTGTGACTCTCAGTGATAGTGTGTAGCTGCAGCAGCTAGAACCTTTCTTGTCATATACAGCTGTGTAGGCAAGTATATCTGTGTGTGCAGAGCTCTGACTCTCAGTGATAGTGCGTAGGTGCAGCAGCTAGAACCTCTATTGTCATATATAGCTGTGTAGGCAGGTATATCTGTGTGTGCAGAGCTCTGACTCTCAGTGATAGTGCGTAGGTGCAGCAGCTAGAACCTCTCTTGTCATATACAGCTGTGTAGGCAGGTATATCTGTGTGTGCAGAGCTCTGACTCTCAGTGATAGTGCGTAGGTGCAGCAGCTAGAACCTCTCTTGTCATATACAGCTGTGTAGGCAGGTATATCTGTGTGTGCAGAGCTGTGACTCTCAGTGATAGTGCGTAGGTGCAGCAGCTAGAACCTCTCTTGTCATATACAGCTGTGTAGGCAGGTATATCTGTGTGTGCAGAGCTGTGACTCTCAGTGATAGTGCGTAGGTGCAGCAGCTAGAACCTCTCTTGTCATATACAGCTGTGTAGGCAGGTATATCTGTGTGTGCAGAGCTGTGACTCTCAGTGATAGTGTGTAGGTGCAGAAGCTAGAACCTCTCTTGTCATATACAGCTGTGTAGGCAGGTATATCTGTGTGTGCAGAGCTGTGACTCTCAGTGATAGTGCGTAGCTGCAGCAGCTAGAACCTCTCTTGTCATATATAGCTGTGTAGGCAGGTATAGCTGTGTGTGCAGAGCTGTGACTCTCAGTGATAGTGCGTAGGTGCAGCAGCTAGAATCTCTCTTGTCATATATAGCTGTGTAGGCAGGTATATCTGTGTGTGCAGAGCTGTGACTCTCAGTGATAGTGCGTAGCTGCAGCAGCTAGAACCTCTCTTGTCATATACAGCTGTGTAGGCAGGTATATCTGTGTGTGCAGAGCTGTGACTCTCAGTGATAGTGCGTAGGTGCAGCAGCTAGAACCTCTCTTGTCATATATAGCTGTGTAGGCAGGTATATCTGTGTGTGCAGAGCTCTGACTCTCAGTGATAGTGCGTAGGTGCAGCAGCTAGAACCTCTCTTGTCATATACAGCTGTGTAGGCAGGTATAGCTGTGTGTGCAGAGCTGTGACTCTCAGTGATAGTGTGTAGCTGCAGCAGCTAGAACCTCTCTTGTCATATATAGCTGTGTAGGCAGGTATATCTGTGTGTGCAGAGCTGTGACTCTCAGTGATAATGCGTAGGTGCAGCAGCTAGAACCTCTCTTGTCATATACAGCTGTGTAGGCAGGTATATCTGTGTGTGCAGAGCTCTGACTCTCAGTGATAGTGCGGAGGTGCAGCAGCTAGAACCTCTCTTGTCATATACAGCTGTGTAGGCAGGTATATCTGTGTGTGCAGAGCTGTGACTCTCAGTGATAATGCGTAGCTGCAGCAGCTAGAACCTCTCTTGTCATATACAGCTGTGTAGGCAGGTATATCTGTGTGTGCAGAGCTGTGACTCTCAGTGATAGTGCGTAGGTGCAGCAGCTAGAACCTCTCTTGTCATATACAGCTGTGTAGGCAGGTATATCTGTGTGTGCAGAGCTGTGACTCTCAGTGATAGTGCGTAGGTGCAGCAGCTAGAACCTCTCTTGTCATATACAGCTGTGTAGGCAGGTATATCTGTGTGTGCAGAGCTGTGACTCTCAGTGATAGTGCGTAGCTGCAGCAGCTAGAACCTCTCTTGTCATATATAGCTGTGTAGGCAGGTATATCTGTGTGTGCAGAGCTGTGACTCTCAGTGATAGTGCGTAGGTGCAGCAGCTAGAACCTCTCTTGTCATATATAGCTGTGTAGGCAGGTATAGCTGTGTGTGCAGAGCTGTGACTCTCAGTGATAGTGCGTAGGTGCAGCAGCTTTCTAGCATTTTAGGGCTATTTGCCTTCTAGCATAGAATAAAAGCAGCCTAGCCAGCAATGTCTTCTGTTCTGAAATGGGTATTTCTCCAGATATGTTAAGGAGCATAGCTTTAGGGGTAGATGGTATAGATGTGCTGATCAGTTTGGTGAGTAACACGTGCATTTACAGTGCCGAGACAAGGTCCTCCAGCACCCAAGGCTCAGACTCCAAAGTGTGCCCCCCCAGCCGTCACACACTGTTTGCTATTAGAGTAAGAGGTGCCCCAGGGCCCCCAACACCTTAATCTCCAGTTATCTGGCTTGCAGTCACTGCCATGTATTCACTTTTCTTATTTCTCTCTGCTTCAAACACAATAGAGGAATGATAGCTGAGTGAGTTGTGCGCCCCTCCTACACTGCGCCCTGAGGCCGGAGCCTCTCTCGCCTCTGCCTCGCCCTGCGCCCCCTCCTACACTGCGCCCTGAGGGTGGAGCCTCTCTCACCTCTGCCTCGCCCTCGCCCCCTCCTACACTGCGCCCTGAGGGTGGAGCTTCTCTCGCCTCTGCCTCGCCCCAGCCCTGCGCCCCCTCCTACACTGCGCCCTGAGGCTGGGGCCTCTCTCGCCTCTGCCTCGCCCTCGCCCCCTCCTACACTGCGCCCTGAGGGTGGGGCCTGTCTCGCCTCTGCCTCTGCCCGGCCCTGCGCCCCCTCCTACACTGCGCCCTGAGGGTGGAGCCTCTCTCGCCTCTGCCTTGGCCCGGCCCTGCGCCCCCTCCTACACTGCACCCTGAGGCCGGAGCCTCTCTCACCTCTGCCTCTGCCCGGCCCTGCGCCCCCTCCTACACTGCGCCCTCAGGCCGGAGCCTCTCTCGCCTCTGCCTTGGCCCGGCCCTGCATTTGTGCAACCGACAACACAAATAAGCTTATGCAGGCCTCATAGTTCCAAAAAGGTATAAACTTTAATGTGCACAACAACTGCCGGCAGTGAACAAATACACAGACATATTAAACCTTAATAAACACATGAGGGTCTCGGGAATGGCAGGAATCACCCCACTCACACAATGCTCAGGCTGGCTTACACACAGCTCAAGAGATAACACCCATTAAAGGACACCCGAAGCGAAAATAAACAAATTAAATAAACAATTGTATCTATCTTCCTTCTCCTAAAAATTACTTTTTAAGACATTCCACAGTTTTATTTTATGTTTAAATCTACTTTTTAAGTTTTAACTGTTTTATTGTTTTTGCTCAATGACACATTCATTGAAGTATGCCAGAGCTAAAATCTATGAACTATTGACCCTTATTATCTCTTTCCTGCTCTCAGAAGCCATTTTCTGCTAGGAAAGTGTTTTATAGTTGGAATTTCTTATCAGTGAGGGTCACACTGTAGTCTGACCCAGTCCTGACCCAGGAACTGCCACTTACATACCTGATATTTAACTCTTTCAGGCAGAGAAAGAAAAAAAGAACACAGCCTAGTTATTTGTGTGCTTGGCACTGTACATACACATGCGTATCTCATCATGTCACATGTCACTTCGGGTATCCTTTAAGTAATATAGATGCACAATGCTACAATGACCTCAGACATCAATAGAGTCCAATCGCCAAGCTATAAGCTCCTCAACCACAAGTAAAGTGGGCTGTGTTATAAAAAGTGCCGGTGGCAGATGCAGCTCCAACTTTTAGGGGGCATGATGTCTGACTGGTGGGGCTCATCTGTGTGATCAAAATCGATATATTTGAATGGCAAGCGTTAGATATTTTTGCCAAACTCAGGTGATAAAATGAAGGCTAACCAAATGTAAACATCACAAACAGAACTCACAGGCTTGTTGAGAACAAATTGTCCAAATGATGGTGCTGGTGCTATTATTAAAGAAAAAATACCTATAGATGTGCTTTTTTTTGTATGTAGAACAGAGGCGCCAGCAGGATAAAAGTCAATAACATTTTTAAAAATTGCTTGGAGGAAGTGGTGGGCTTGCCTCCCAAAAGCAGACACGAGATCCTGTCTTCATAGAAATCAATACATTTATTATACGGTACCCCAAAACCAGTGCAACGCGTTTCGCAGGCCAAGCCCGCTTCATCAGGCAATAAATGTGGGGACAAAACAGAATTTCGGCAATAGCAGGTGTAGCGCCTCACTGAGGCGCTACACCTACTATTGCCGAAATTCAGTTTTGTCCCCACGTTAATTTCCTGATGAAGCGGGCTTGGCCTGCGAAACACGTTGCACTGTTTTTGGGGTACCGTATAATAAATGTATTGATTTCTATGAAGACAGGATCTCGTGTCTGCTTTTGGGAGGCAAGCCCACCACTTCCTCCAAGCAATTTTTAAAAATGTTATTGACTTTTATCCTGCTGGCACCTCTGTTCTACATACAAATACTCTGTGTCCACTCCTGGTGGAGGGGAGTGCTACCCCCTTTCTTGTTTCTTTACTACAGAGAGCGACTTCTTAATCCTGAGTTAGGACAGGTCTAATCTCCTCACCTGCCTATTGAGTGGTTGCCTGAATGGTAAACCATGTTTGTGAGTATAAATTCTCTCACTAAACCACTTACCAATTGTCTTTAACATACTACACCATATTGGGCTCTCCTTTTTTTCTATTCTATAGATGTGCTTGGCTAGTTGGCTGGCATTCTTTAATACTCACTTGCTAAGAAGCTGCTCTTGTGTGGACAGATCTTAACCAAATCATTCCAGCCCCCAGCCTGTGTCTCAGAGCTCTACAAGCAAGGGGAGGGGGGAGGGAGGGAAACACTGTGTGTGTAATTCCATATTTTAGTAGCTAAGCATTGCTGGAGACTAGAGCTTGTATTTTACAGAATCTGGATTTTTATCCTATTCAAAACTTTCTGTCTGTAAAACACAAGCTCTAGTTCATTAATTTAAAAGAAAAACTGTAAGCTTTCAGCTTATAAACCTTCTCCAGACTCTATTTCTATTGACTGATCATGTTAGAACATATGATCAGAAGGAAGTAGAAAGATTTTTTTTTTTTTTAGCAAATATGTGTCATGCAGATACATTAATTATAAGTGATTTTGCAAGGATTGTGAGGTATTTAAGGTAAATGAATAGGACCCTTGGTTTACTGAACACCTTTATAGACTCAGCCTGACATGGAGAGTTTCTTACAGACCCTATTTTATTCACTGTACACTGCTGGAGCCTGGAAACAGTTAACTGTATGTTACTGAGCAGGGGTGGCACCCGGGGGGGGGGGGGAGGGGCAGTGATTCCTAGGGGGGCAGTGCCCCGGCATGCCCACCACCCATGCCGGCCAGCAGATGAAAATTGCAGAGGCTATGTGCAGAGCTATTGTATTAAGTTCAGAAAGCAAGCTCAGTCTTCCAGGTAGGCACACCAGCTAGGAAGACTCAGCGTGGGAAGCCGACATAACAGCACAAATGCAAGCAAGCGGTCCAAGCTATGCAGTGTACAAATAACGCTGCAAGGATGGCTGCCTATGGCTACAACACTGTTCAACAAACAATGAAGCATGCTTCATGTAACCTCAGGGCATCTAGCAGCAAAGTTCATCCAGTCCCATGGTCCTCACCGACCGGGGCTGCAATTCCCTGAAAACCACGCCCCTTGGTGGGGCCAGGAGAATACACAGCACCGTGATACTCACATAGGAGCAGATCTTCATCTGATGTAAGCGGCCAGTGGTGCTCATCTGGATTCCGGATATCCGGGTAACCCGGATATCCAAACTTTTTTCAGCTATCCAATTTGGATTCTATGGAAATCCGGATAGCAAACCGCGGATATTTGGTCGCATACCCAGATATCCGGCGGATATCCGGATCCGAATACGGAAAATAAGGAGATGACGTCATTGAGCCAATCAGAGGGTTCCCAGCAGAAGCCCTAGCAACCAATCACAGAAGGGAACCCTGGCCAGCCCCACCTGACCTCATTGAGCCAATCACAGGGCTCCCAGCCTAATCCCTGGCACCCAATCACAGAAGGGAACCCTGGCCTGTATAATAAGGAGGGCTGCCATGATGAGACATATCGTCCTTGCTTTGTGAATGCTCACTGAGAGACATGCTCCAGTGCTGCTGGCCTAGCAAGTGCTTATACAGTGATAAACCTAAAGCTGTTCAGTGATTAACACCTTCACTATTACTACACTATTGTTATATTGTTATTAGACTAGCTAGCTTGATTTCATTCAGTGAGTGACAGTCAGAGTGTGTGCTCCAGTGCTGCTGGCCTAGCAAGTGCTGTATACAGTGATAAACCTAAAGCTGTTCAGTGATTAACCCCTTCACTATCACTACACTATTGTATTGTTAGGTAGCTAGCTTGATTTCATCCAGTGACAGTCAGGGTGTGTGCTGCAGGGCTGCTGCAGGCAGCTGCTATGTGTCTGTGTGTATGCTGTGCACAGATCAAGCCAGCTGCTGCCTGCTGGCCTGCTAGCCTTAGCTACAGTATAGGTTAGGTTAGGGAATAGGATTACTGTGTTATTGTGTAGTTAGTACTGTAGTGCAGTGGTGCTCAAATACCCCTTTTTAAAATTTGAGTTTGGTCGAATTCGAATAGTAAATTATTCGAGGTCAGTCGAATATTCGAGTCGAATAATTTTTACTATTCGATTCGACCTCGGACTTCGAGCTCACTATTCGAGTCGGTATTCGAGCTCATTATTCGAGCTGACTATTCGAATTGGCCTTAAATAGCTTCCAACACTTGTTTTGAGGGTGAATGATGCAAGAAACATCTTTTTTTCCAAGTAACAACAGCAAGTGATTATGTGGGGATGTTCCTTTAAAAAAAAAAAGGTGGAAAGAAAAGTTGTGTCCAGAATTTTGTTCAGTACTGTATATACTTCTTCTTCTTATTATTATTATTTATCTTCTATATCTTCTTCTTCTTCTTCTTCTTCTTCTATATCTTCTTCTATATCTTCTTCTTCTATATCTTCTTCTATATCTTCTTCTTCTTCTTCTATATTGTCTTCTTCTTCTTCTTCTTCTTCTTCATCTTCTTCTTCTTCTTCATCTTCTTCATCTTCTTCATCATCATCATCATCATCATCTTCTTCTTCTTCTTCTTCATCTTCTTCTTCTTCATCTTCTTCTTCTTCATCTTCTTCATCTTCTTCTTCATCTTCTTCATCTTCTTCATCTTCTTCATCTTCTTCTTCTTCTTCTTCTTCATCTTCTTCATCTTCTTCTTCTTCTTCATCTTCTTCATCTTCATCTTCTCCATCTTCTTCTTCTTGATCTTCTTCTTCTTGATCTTCTTCATCTTCTTCATCTTCTTCATCTTCTTCATCTTCATCTTCTTCTTCTTCTCCTTCTTCTTCATCTTCTTCTTCTCCTTCTCTTTCTATATCGTCTTCTTCTTCTTCACTTATTTCTCTTTTCAATTTTTTTTTTAAAGAAATGCAGCTATTTTTGAGCGTAACAAATAGCTGGTGGCGCACGCATGTTGGAAGCGCCATTGTATGTGCTCCCTGGCAGTGGAAACACACAGACAGCAGGAGGTAAATTCAGCAGCAGGAGGAGGAGGATGAGTGTGTGGCAGCAGGCAGTCAATGAGGCAGGCAGCGTGACATAATAGCCCTGGTACCTAGCGGTGATACCAGGGCTGTAAATAAACACAGCAGGCAGGAGGTCCCAGACAGCGGTCGTGCAGCCCACACCGTGTCCAATACACAACTGGGACAACACAGTTTTCAACCCGGGCACCTCTGAAAAATTAAACCTTTTTTTTTTTTTTTATGGTTTTTTGGTTTTGTTTGTAAAACAAATTACACAGATATATAGCTATTTTTTGACGTAATAGCTGGTGGCAGAGTGGCAGCAGAATGTAATTCTGTGTACCCTGGCAGTGGGAAACACAGACAGACAGCAGCAGCAGGAGGAATGGAGGAGTAATGTGAGCAGCTATTGTTTGACGTAATAGCTGGTGGCAGAGTGGCAGCAGAATGTAATTCTGTGTACCATGGCAGTGGGAAACACAGACAGACAGCAGCAGCAGCAGGAGGAATGGAGGAGTAATGTGAGTGTGGCAGCAGGCAGGCAGCGTGACATAATAGCCCTGGTACCTAGCGGGTGATACCAGGGCTGTAAATAAACACAACAGGAGGTCCCAGACAGCGGTCGTGCAGCCCACATCGTGTCCAATACACAACTGGGACAACACAGTTTTCAACCCGGGCACCTCAGAAAAATTAAACCTTTTTTTTTTTATGGTTTTGTAGTTTTGGTTTTACAACCAATTACACAGATATAGCTATTTTTGACGTAATAGCTGGTGGCAGAGTGGCAGCAGAATGTAAATCTGTGTACCCTGGCAGTGGGAAACACAGACAGACAGCAGCAGCAGCAGGAGGAATGGAGGAGTAATGTGAGCAGCTATTGTTTGACGTAATAGCTGGTGGCAGAGTGGCAGCAGAATGTAAATCTGTGTATCCTGGCAGTGGGAAACACAGACAGACAGCAGAAGGGCAGTACACAGCAGCCCACTGTAGTTGTAAAATGTGTGGCTGCAGGCGACGTAATAGTTAAAGTGAACCAGGCTGGCTTAGTGAGCAGGAGCCAGGAGGTGGTAAAGGGTGGTAAGGCACATTAACGATGGTTCTAAGTTCCGGCAGCCAGTTCATGTCCCCCTCTCGCCGACAACAGGGGCCAGGAACTCGCCTTCCACCCACGCCTGGTTCATCTTGAGAAACGTCAGTCTGTCCACAGACTTGTGAGACAGACGTGAGCGTTTCTCGGTGACCACGCCACCAGCTGCACTGAAGCAGCGCTCGGACAGCACGCCGGAAGGGGGGCAGGACAGCACTTCCAGGGCGTACTGCGCCAGCTCGCTCCAGATCTCCAGGCGCTTGACCCAATACTCCATGGGATCAACAGGGGCATCGCTGTCAAGCCCGCTGTAGGACCCCATGTAGTCAGCCACCATGCGGGTCAGGCGCTGGCTGTGACCGGAGGAGGATGCTGCTGCATGCACCTCCTCTCTAGTCACTGCTGCCGGAGCCTCTACAGTCCTGTAGAGCTCGTGGCTGAGAGACAGCAGGTCTGTGGGGCGCTTGCTGCTGGATGCAGGCACCTGCTGCTGCCTCTGTGCTGGCTGCTGGACAGTGGGGGTGGAAGGCTGGGGGAAGGCTTCCTCCAAGCGCTCAACAA